>NW_010245589.1:146259-188486 GCF_000690775.1 Eurypyga helias | reverse complement strand
CAGAGGGGAGGGTCTCCAAGACCCTGATTTGGACTTCATGCACAGAATTCATAATACAAAATCTATTATTTAAAAGTTCTTGTAGTTATGCTGACAAAGGAGAAAATCTGTCATTAATTGAAACGTGAATTAAAAAGGAGAGAAGCGTATTTTTGTTAGTGGGAGTATGTAGACAAAATACATGATGAAGATAAACAGCCACAAAGTCTCTTTCTCAAAAGACTAAAGATTGGAGTAAGAGGTTAAATTTTACAGTACACTAATTAAAATGCATGTTAAAAATCTGAAATATTACATCTTAATAATAACAGTGGCCCTAAAGTTCTGTTGTTGAACACTGCTCTTCCTTGGAAGACACTGCATCTTCTTTAGCACCCTGCAGCTTTTTACATTTCCACTGAGAATTATTTCAGTGCAGTGTTTGTTTTACAGTGCGTCTTCTGCTCACTCACAATACATCTCTCCTAAACTTCAGATACAAATAACAAAAGCTCATTACTTTCTACCTTATCTTTTACTCAGTACCTGCTACCAGCAGAGGCTAAAACTTCCTGAAATTACAGCATATATATTTTTCAGTCCATAGTTCCTTTATATCAGTAGTTTTTCATACCTATCTGTCTTAGCAGATAATTAGAATCCATTGGAACTCAGACACCCATTTGAGAGAGGTTGTTTGTTTGAGAAGTGCTTGCCACTGCTCCCTTAGCTAGGAGTCTTATCAGTATTTTCTTTATAAAACTCTGTTTCCAGTTTCCATCAGATGGAAAAAAAAAAACCCTATATTTGGAACACCCTCAGTCCAAGAGACTTTTTCCTTTTAAAAAAAAACCAAAAAACCACCACACAAAAAACCCCACACAAAACCCAAACAACTTGGCACAATAGCAAAGAGGTGCAGCCTCTTTTCTTCAAATCCCAACAGAAATGTCATACGGTGCACTCCCATCGCATTCTGCTGAACGTGTGCATTAAAAAGTTTTAATGGGAATTCTGCAAACTTTTAGGCTCTGTAAAACTGAAATCCTGAAAACAACTCCCCAGCTGGGAGCTGGCAAAGTGAACCATGTGAATTCATGTTTATAAGAAGTCAGGTACTAATGCAAAGTCCTGACACAAGTCCCAAATTCTGGGATCTGTGACAGGCCTGTATGGTCCCTTAGTACTTCTCCTCCCTACCACCCCGTTCTGCTGCCTCTGCAAACCAGGGCCTTGCCCAGACCCCTCTGCTCTGGGGTCTGGAGGAGGAGAGGGGCTGCACTGGGACAGGGCAACAGAGCTCCGTGCCTCAGGTGGGCACTGGAAACAGAGACCAAGCTCTGTCCCCAGGATTGCCCTCTTGGATAGGCTTTATACTGATGAAAGTGGCTGTTCTACGGCCAGACTGGCATTGTTTTATTAGGTAGTGAAGTAATTTCAATGCTCTGGGCACACATTTGATGTTCCTTGTACTTGAAGGATAAGGTCCCTACAGCGGGGCTTCCTGCCCTGCACAGGCTCTGCTCCTGGGTGGGACTAGCTCACGTTATTGCAATAAAGGAAAATAATTTGTTTTCTATTGGACTAGCTACCAGAAAACATATAGCACTTAATCTTTGCAGTAAAAGCTGTACAAAGATAACTTAAAAATCTGGAGTTTTAATTAGAAGCTCTGTTCTCCTTATGAGAATACATAGCTGCTGATGATATTAATGGGAGTTAGGCATGCATACCAGTGGTGGAATAAACCCCAATTAACACAACAAATCTATTGTGTAAACACACATTAAACCATTTTTAAAAAACATGTGCTAGCTGTAGCTTTGAAGCAAATATTGTACCTGATGGGCTCAGATATTCCCATTTCTGCAAGAAATGACACAAAGGACCTTATTATATCTCAGGCAAACAACGTATGTTTGAGAAAGTTGCTCATTGCACACTTAACTGACAGGCAAGTGGTCCATCATCTGCTAGAAAAAGAGAACAGCTTCCAGATGTGGGGTCAAGGAAAAAGAGACCCTGGTTCCAAGGCACTGATATTAAACAGGCTGAACAGATTTACCAGCTGAACGCAGCAACGCCAAAAGGTCTCATGCAGCAAAGCTCTGAAGACCACTCTAATCTCCACAGCTCTGTCCTCTGCAATCCTGCAGCTCTAATGAGGCCCGGACCATCTTTTAATATCCCTCTAATTCAGGGGATAACATCATTAATATTGCCCACTGCAGGTGCTCCAAGCACATGGCTCAGGTCCCTAAAATTAAGCTTGTCAATTTTAAGATTTGAAAATGTAACACTTTTTCTAATAATTTTAAATTTTTCAGCTGCCTTTTTTTTTTTTTGGGTCCCAGCCATATGCAATCAGTAAATTACATGGTTTTGACTTACAGTGTAAGTTTAAACAACCAACTCCAGAGCAACTGGAAAGACAGAAGGTTCATTTTCCAGGAAGACACAATCAGTTCCTGGCCCGGGCTCCAGAAAAGAGCGAGCTGAGTTGTAAGAGGCAGCTGTCATGCATTAATTGCACATTTTGTGGCCTCATGCTATAATTAGAACTGCGCCCACCTCTCTAATAATACGTTTCAGCCTCTCAGCAGGAGCAGAGCCGAAGGGGCTCCTTGTTTTCATCAGTCCTTGTTTTCTAAAACACAGAGCTTGACTACAACATGAGGAAAGTCAGTAGAGGGTCAGCTCAGCTCCCAAGAGGAGGTCCTGCCTCTTCCTTGCTCTCAAATCAGTGCATGAGATATCCTTAGAACCGAGTCTGTGATGTGAGGTACAAGTCCTACACACTCAAAGGAGCGGGGCACAGAAGAGTCAATTCTTAAGTGGAAACATTTGTGCAACACTGATTTTGACTTTTCTTTCACTGGCTGAAGAGACCAAGACAAGTTAAAAGGCTAATGAAGACAAAGCACTTCTGTCCCCATGAATGGCAGTCAAAATGATGACACCCGTCCCTCCTTCTCCCCGAGATTTAACAAGCAGAGCAGCCTGTGTTAAATCTGCCAACTGCCCTGCTCTCCGATCCTGCCTGTTAGATACCATCCAATGGTCACTACATATCGGCGCACACTTGCCTCCTCCCCAGCAGAGCTACATGCTTCAAATCTGGCCTGCAGTTTGATTTTGATGACTCTACAGATAATTTTTGAGTACCCGGCCCATGCTCACTCTCCGAGCTGTGTGAGCTGGTTCCTTGTGCACAAACGTGGGAGCTGCAGTATGGAGGGGACGATACGAAGCCACCTGTCACCCAGGGTCAGCTCCAGCTCCCCAGCAGCCCAGCCAGAGGCACCCGAGCCTCCCCCCATGCAGGGACATGCTGCCGCAGGTTGGCACCAGCTCGGGGATCTCCGCAGGATGCTGCATCGGGTGGCGTAATCATGTGCTGCGCTGGGTAATTACGGCTACGAACCGTCACTGGAGATGCTAATTCTCTAGTCAGGAATATTCGCAGGATCAGAATCCAAATGCAAACGTAGGCAGCAACACTGGCTTATTTTAAAAGAATTATAAATGTATCTTATAGCCCATATTCTATATTCACATACAGAAGCATTCCTGTTCCTAAATGTCTACTTCTTCTTCTTCCTGCAGGATTTGCATGATGGCCCACTAATGATGACCATTTTCTACCTTCCCATGGGACTTATTGCTTTCCAGTACACTAGTCTGCCACAACCCAGCATGTGGACTTCAAAAATTACTTTCCCACTGCATTTTTTTCTTTCATTTCTAGATATATTTTATTGCTTTTGTCTCTACGAAATCATTCTCTATTTTAACTCTTCACAATTATGAACCGAGAGTTTATAGCTACTAGCATTGATCAAAGTGGAAAACAGCTACTTTTTTTTTTTTTTAAAAGCCCAAGGCCACCTTTGTTTTCTTGTAATTTTTTTTTTGCTTTTAAACTATTGGAGATTTGGAACGATCGATGCTGCTTGAAATGTACTTGCCATGTAATTGAGATGCATTCTCGTTCTGTAGCCATTTACTGATCACATGAGGGCAATGATTTGTCATTTTTACTCGCTTCAAATTACTAGAGGCAATTTAATTTCTCTCATGGAGATGACACATCAGATAATGTGAACATAATCAAGAGGTAACGATCTGTGGCTCTATGCACATACAGATACTCCAGTTACCCGCTCAACGACTACCTACATATGGCAGAGGGAAGGCAACGCAAGACATTCAGATCCTCAAAGCACAGGGTTTCCACCCAGGCAATGACAATTTAAGCAGAGCAGTTTAGCTACACCATGCAACTCTCAATCTAGATATTAGATGCAGCAATACTCCATGTAGACAGTCAGTCCCTCATCCATCTGTCCATACCCAGGCAAAAACCCCAGCATCTGGTGACCACTATAAAGGGTAGACACGTTCTCTTCAGGTTCATATGCAATTGGTATGATGGCAATATCTTAGCATCTGAACATATCTCTCAACCAACTCTCCCCCACCAATCAGTAACTGTGAAGTCATGTGTTCTGTAGAAGCGTGGCACATGAAAAGCTTAAAGCCAGAAATTGTGTATTGGCATTAGGTGAGAGTTCTGTGTTTTGTACCATATTTGCAGTTACTTTAAGGTGTCTGATGCATCTGACAGTATCTTAGTAGGGATGAGATTCTGACCACTATGGCTCTACAGGCTGGGAATAGCTCAAAAAGTACATTTTGACTCTGACACATGTATTTTCACAAATGAAAGTTGAAAAAAAGTTGCTACTGCACCTGCTTTGCCTTTCAAAACAGTGGTGAAATAGTTTATTGAATTTATTCTCTGCTGTCTATTCCTTCTCTAGCAACCTGGCCACAATAAAAGCGTGACATGCTCAAAGTTGTGTGCTTCCCAGGGCCTGTGTTGCAGAGAAAGAGGAATTGTCTAGAACCATCTCAGAGTCCCCATGGACAAGGGTCTGGGGACTTTCCAGGAGAGACAGAGAGAAAAGGTCAAGCTAGGTGCTGTGCTCTGTGCTTCTGGGCTCATACATCCTTAGCTAGCAATAGACTTCTTAAAACTGACTGGGTTTTTGTTTATATGTGTAAAAATTTGTGGGAGAAAAAAGGATATTGGTACACTGAAAGACTGCTCTGGTTTGCTTGACAGCTTGGTGGAGCAGGGAGCAGCTAAGTGTATACTTCTGTATTACCAAACTCAGTAGTTTACCTGTGCTACCAGTCTTATACCAAACATACGACCAAGTCCTGAAGTGCCTCTCTAAAAGCAGAAATGTGATTTTTTACAGCATGCACTCTTGGTTTTCAAATTTTGTGTTATCCTTTTCTAACCAAAGTCTTTCCATCTGAGTGGTGAAGGTCAGTCTTATTTTTCTGTTCCCAAATAACATCACTGATAATAAGTTCTAGGAGGCCAATCCTCTTCCCCAGAGCAGTTGTCCCATTGTTTTCCCATCTAAATCTATTAAATATACTAGTTCACAATAGGTTTTGCCCAGGTTTCATGAACCATGATGTGGGCCTAGCAGTGTTCATTCATCGCTATGGATGTATGAAATGTACAGTATGAAGTAAACTTCCAGATCTCTGAGACAGTTTTTCTCTGTTGTTTATAAACAGAGCAAATCTGAACTTTAAATACTCATACAAAATAAACAGCATTCTGCAGTACCACTGCTCTGCTGGCTTTCAGAATAGCAACAAGATTTAAGTGCTAAGAATGCCAACCTATTGTTTTAATTGAATTCTCAGATTTTTTATTTTGTGTAGAATAAATCAAACCAAAAGCCAAACTGAAAGCCCCAATTCTAAAATGCCAAATGTCTTGTTTCAGTGCAGTTACTAGCAAAGAAGCTTCGGGAAATTATTTTGGAGCACAGCAACCAAGGAAGAATAAGCTGACTTGAGCTTTGAGGTTAAAGCTTCCCGCAAAGCTTCCAATTTCTAAAGAAGACAATAGAAACAACAAAAAATTTAAAAAAGGAAAAAACCAAACCCCAGGCATAGTTCAATGCTTAGTGAATGGACTCACTGTGAATGTCACCCATGCAAAGAAAGCATAATTAGTCTGCTCAGAAATCAAGTAACCACAGCTAATCTTTTTGCAGTATTATCCTGTTTTGGCCTTTAATAAATCTGCTTTAAATTAAAGATGTACTCAAGCCAAGAAACACCTCCTTTGATGTTTTAAATGGCTCAAATAAGCTGTCTGCTTCTAAAAGTTCAAAATATGAATTCTGAAACTGTAAAAAAAAAAATCATTTTTCTGTGCTAAGAGACTCTCAGGAAGGTCACAGCGTTTAGCATCACAACTTCTAAGCAAGTCAAGCACTGGTCCATCTTCTGCCCATGCCTATAGGGAAAAGATCCTGGAACACAAGTCTCTTACAAGTCAGTTACCCAAACGCAGCTAATCCCCTTGTTTTACAACCCTTACATCACGTCCTTTGGATACCAGAACAAGGTATTTTAAATTTTAACTGAATGCAGGCATGGAGCTTGGAAAAAGGTAGCTACATCAGTGCAAATGGCATTTTTACTTAAGCTTATGTAATTAGCTATGAGTTGGCATAATAAACTTTAAGATTTTCTTGTTTCTTCCTCCTGTCAAGAGCACAACTTTGAGTGCTTGAACTTTGGCAGATGATTCATAATGCAAATAACAGTTTTCTCCTATTTTGACTTGGTCTGCGGAAAAGAGGGTTTTAAAAATAATACTGGCTTTACACATAAGAGGTACAACAGTCAAGCTGAATGAACAATGAAAGTAATGAGGTTGTCCTTGGTGCAAAGGTAACTGTAGGCTGAGGAGTGTATGTAATTGATGGGTTTTTAAGTTCCAACCATCACACCCCAATTTGTTTGATTTGGCAGTCACAACTGTGATTCTAATCAAGTTAGAAAAGGAGGCCTGTGATTACCATCATCAAGATTGGTAGCTTTCCCCAAAAGAACAAATACTGTATTTGCAATCCTTATTGCTGACTTCTCTTGAAGGGTGTTCCCTTGCTGAAGGCCAAAGCATTCATTGCACAGGGCAAGTCATCAACCAGCCACAGGTGTCTCAAGAACAGAAAGCTATTCAAACTTGGTTTCTTGATGCTTTCAGCATCCCCTTCAATGAGAACCGTAGCTTTAGCGGGAGGCCTGGGGACTCGTTGGAATTTTCCACAAGCGATATAAATACACAGATGTCCACAGGTGTCACGGTTAAGTGCAAGGAAGCCACATGCCTCACTGTCCCATGGCCCCTTCTCAGTGTTCTAAGTAATGGGATAGCTCAACAAGGGTAACAACAGGAGAAAGCCATGTAGCCATAAAATTCAGCACCCACAATCACTGGGATATGACCATGACGCTTCCCTTAATTTCCACTTTTCCCTATGCCTTTCTCAGCCACACAACCCTGATCATATGGAGTCTGAACGAGGCAGGTGCATGAATCCTTTTCCCTTCAGAGGGGACAGGGCAGAGACACACAGTCTCAAGCATTTTTGGCAAAATAATTCAGCCCACTGGGCACCTGCCTTATAGGTCCTACTGCAGTGGGAACTGAGAGACAGCAGCAAATATTACTGAAAGGGGGAATTGCTTAAAATGTTTTTAATTACATTCACTGTAGGACAAATAAACACCTCTCTTTAAGACAAGCCGAATTACAACTTATTCTGGTTCCTTGTAGTTTTCACCTGGAGCAGTACATATTATTTCCCTCCTTGCGCCTTCCGAATTCTCATTAACCTTTCTGTCAAGATTGCATTAAACATGTCTTGTTAATTCACCATGTTCTTTAGGAAATCTGACAAGGAAATGACAAATGCTTATCTAAAAAACCCCTCTGGTTTAATGAAGTGCATAACAAGAAACAAAATTCTTGTTTACAACACAGGTTTGATTTCAGCTTTGCTACTTCAGCAAGTCCAACAGCAAGACTATGTGACTAGCTCAAGCATTTATCCTAAAGGGAGCAGAAGAAAAGGTCATGGACCTTGAAGAAATCTAAAGGCTTCAAGAACCTCCTCCGAAATTGAAGCATTTTTACTAGTCTGATACGATATGCTACAGCACAGAATATCATGCCTCCTAAATAACAACCTTTCACAACTAATATACACTGCTCTTACTTTCCCACTTACTATAGGTCAAGCACTAAATTTCTCAAGAAAGTTTATAACCTTGTGGGAATTTCTCGTGAGAAGTTGTTGCAATCTTGGTGCAACACAAGGTAAGGCATGAACATTTATATTCAGGGAGGTTTTGTGAGGTAAAAGTTGCACATTCTACAAACACCAGGCAGCTAACAGCATTTGTTAATCCACAAAGATGATCCCCCCAAAGCAGTTTAATTGAGTGGTATTGATGTACTACATCTATCCTACTAAATATTAAAAAAAAAAAAATCAGTAAGACAATTATGCAACGAAATTACCATTTATATGGCTTCTTTCATCTACAAAAGAGACAAAGTCCTATGCATTTATAGAGTATAAATACATACTACTGCTCAAGTGCAGCCAGTGCTGCAAGGAAACATCAAATGCTCTGTACCAGAACACAATATAACGGGTTGTATGAAGGGAGCGATGATATTTAAATCTTGAGAGACAAGACCCAATTAACGAGATTAGAGTACTGAACATATACGCTAATGGAGGGGGCTTTCAAACTTTTGATTATTTACAAGATCCTAAAAATTCAATCAACCGTAGCATGACTTTAAGACTTCTGAAAATAGCTTTGCTTTTCTTGCATACATTTCTTGACCATGCAAAGTAGCTCAGGGTCTGCATGTCAGATGCCCACAGATCACCGTCAGAACGCCCTGCCTGCTTAAACCAACCAACACAGCAATCCTGTTACAGAAATCCATTGGTTCAGGTTCAGATTATAAAAACTGGTTCTTAGCAAGTCTCATGCTTGTACCCAGAGAAGCAGGCTTATTGACTTAGCTTGGTGTTGTTGAGTGGCACTAGATTGGATAATAAAAATAAAACTTGTCTGTTAGAGAAAGGAATGCTTGGAAACAAATGATTTCAAGATTGAAAAGCCTATGAGCAACAAATTCTGAAAAAAACCCCATCGCCTTATAGCTGAATACTACAGTTCAAGTAAAAGATTTTCTTCCCCTTATTTCTGCCAATGGCTGCACATAACAAGGCACACCAACTGGTCAAGACTCCTCAGTGTTAATTCATTTAACAGGCACAATTAAAATTCAACAAGTTTACATTAAGAAAACCATATTTGATTCCCTGTAGAATCAATGAGAATGAGGCTAATCCAGCTGATGGCTATTGCCATTATTTCTCCACATAATTGATGCCCACAGTTGTTCGTAGGGGTGACACAAACAGGATTTGATCTGCTCAACCTGCAGACCTCTAACACCTTAAACACTCAGACTGGGTATCCATGTTTGCCACACACATTACAGACTAGTTGTCCTGGCGTTGTAACGCTATCCTTTGAGCTGGTGCTGGAAGGACCTTTTAATGAGTCTTCAGCATTTGAAGGTTCAAATGTCATTTTTGCAGTGGTATTTTTCTCTTAAACATTATGTGGACTGTCTTTTAATGTGTGTACATCCTTGAAGACAGAAGGATGAAGCATGACTTACTTCATCTGCTCATTAGCTCACACAATCAATGGGATGTGTATATATATATATTGAAAAAGTTACTGTATTAATGCTGAAGATAAATATTTTAATTGCCACTATTTGGTGCACTGTCTAATGGTACTATCAAAAGACTGATCGTGCCGATTTAAAGCAGTTACACTTAAAAGATAGTAGAGCTCATCTTATTTTGTAGCACCTGTTCCTTTTCCCTGGATGGCCTGGTTACAGTGCCTTCCATGGGAAGGCATTTAGTAAGTCAGTGAGTACTGGCCTCCATCCTTTGGGAAAGGCACTAGTCTCTTCTCATTCTGACCACGGCTCAACCACCAGACGGGTAAAGACTCCCTGCCCTTAAGCATTCTTCTCGTCTCTTGGTTGTCTCATCTCAAGAGGGCAGTTTCCCCTCATCAAGGTGCTGAGGAGGGGAAGCAACCCAGATCATTCTGTTTAAAACTGAAATGAGAATGGGTGAACTGTGTTGTCAGAGCGATGCTGAAGGATGACAGCAGCATGCAGAAGTCAACTACAGCCCTCTGCACAGGGATCGCCAAGGAAATCTATCCCCCAAGCAGTGCATAGGCTGATGGTTGGAAACTGAGGGAACATGACTGATTTGCACAACTCCCTGGGTAGAAAAACATTTAATTTAAGAAAGATTAGATTGCCACAACTGCCCCTGACAAGAGTGCCTGTCTAGTGAAGCCTTTAGGCTGTATTTTGGGGTAGCAATGTGTTCTAGCCAAGACCTTAAAAATATTCACAATACAGGCTGTCACCAGTGCTACATTTCCTTGTCACTCTCTACGTGTGACCGATTTGCCAAGATCAAGACTAAATTCATGATCAGCAGCAAGGGCACCTAACATGAATTATACAACTGGCTTTACTTTCCTAGCCTCCCGGATACGCTAAAGAAAATGCTTTCCCCACATACGTTGTTGTTTTTTATATCCACAGCATAGTCTGTGTGTAACGACGCACGACGGCTCAGCTCATCCCACTGCCTCCTCCCCACTCCCAAAACAAAGATGATGCTCAGTAACAACGAGGCATTATGATGTAGCCTTAATCGGACTTCTTGTTTGGCTATTAAATATCAAAGCCTATATTAGAAAATTCATTGATATCTTGGCAGTTTCTTGCTTCCTGGATAAGATACTAAAAAAAAAAAAAAAAGTAAAAAGAGGGTGAGAAGTGGTGCTGGGTCATTTTCTGAAGCGAGTTTAGCACTGAGGAAAGTGACTGCTTGCTCAGTGCAGCCTCTGAGAGAGCTCCCCATTGAAGATAAGTGGGGGAAAAAAAGCACAAAAGAAGGGGATCAGCTGATGAGAGAAAAGGAGGAATAGGAAAGGACTTTTCTTCTCCCAAAAATCATGGATACAGAGATGAAACTGAAGTCACTAAAGAGAAAATATTCAACATTTCCAAGACAATCCTGTGAAGTCAAAGGATCAGCTTTTTAGATTTCTAACAGCGTTATCCCAGAGCTAGCCAGAAGCAGGGAAATGACTGTCAATAGAGAGGAAATACAAGGCCTAGAGAATACCAGATCCTGGGAAGTGGCAAACGAGTATCTTCCCAAATCCATTATACAGCCCAGAGTCAAAGGGGTAAAACAAGGGAGCCAGAGATTAACAGCAAGCAGAAAAATCCAGACAGTACTCTCAGCTCTCGCAGTAGCGAAACATGACGTCTTGAGCATATTAACAAAGCAATAAATCCTGAAAGCACAGCGTATGGTTAGTCTTGAGAGCTTTTGCCCAGGGGAAGAAGATACTGGAGTTTCAGTGTCAGCTCACATCTCAGATTCTCTTCTAAAGGTATTTTTAAAGGGGTTGCTCAATTTACTGGTAAACTGCAAGATTTGATACTGAAGTCACACAGTGTCTTCTCTGAAGAAGAATTAGATACCATTTTAGACACTGATGGACCAGGTTTCACTCACCATGCCAGTGTAGAGATAATCAGTGATAATAAAACAGAAAAAACCCCAACTTTCTTCAAGTCATTAAGGGTTTTTTAGGTCATTTCTACAGAAGTTTACAAGTTCTGCTGCAATTAATTAGAAATCACCAGACTTATTCAAAACTTTCACATGCCATGTTGTGTGGGGTCTCATTCTTCCACTGATAACACTGAAAAGTTCATTATAATGCAACAAAAGAAAACCATTAATTAAAAGGGCTTATGATTAATGAAAATGGAAACAATGAAACATACTAGATTTTAAATAATTTTTTAGGACAGATATAAAGAGAAGAAGTGAAATAGGTTTCAAGTAAATAAGTACTTACAGAAAAGAAATGCTGCAAGTTAAACTAATAGAAGACTGGAATGAATGAAAAGATTGGAGGCTGAAATACCAGGAAACTATCGCTGACTACCATTCACATATTCTGTTGCATCAACCTGCGGGGTTGCCACAAGGTGATAAGTGAATAGTTCTTCTCATCTGATTTTTCCAACCAATGCAATCACTGTTCTTTAGTCACAATTGGCTTAGGTGTTGCTCAAAAATGACGTCCTACTATTTTTCAGTTATGATTTAGATCTGAAAGCTACTCTAATAAGAATATACAGAATCAACACACAGAAGAAAGTGAGATGAAATTTAGATAACAATAATGACAAATTTATCATGGTAGAAATATGATACAATCTCACCTGTAAATCTACAAGAGTTTTTCATCCCTTCATTCCTGAATTACAGATATCACCTCATCTAAACCCATGTATTATTCATACTTTTTTATATTGCAGTAATCTGAGAAAGCTAACTGAAAAAAACTAACAAACTTCTTATCAGGCATTAGACTATATTTCAGCATTCAGAGAATAGATTTGTGGCAAATACCTCTAGGATCACATCTCTACTGTCGTAGTGGTGTGTTACGCACTTTTGAACCCTCAGTTATTGGCCCCAACCAATGGTTTTCATGTCCCAGAAATCCTGACCACCTTTCCTGCTAATTGTACAGAGCTAATTCAACAGCAGCAAGGAATATACACATTTTTTTTGGAAGCTGTGAGCCTTTAGCACAGATGGAAGCTATTGGCTGCAGATGGAATTCAGATAAGTCTTCTACTTCATCCTAACCCGTAGTCACAGCCATCAACTTATATATTATTCATTTTATTAATCTAATATTTATCTAATATTTCACTGTATTTGACAGCAAAAGATATCTCTGCGTATGGCCATATGAGCTCATAATATTCTTGGTTCATGAAGGCATTCTGAATTAATCTTTACAGGCCCTATTTCCATTTCCCACAGAACAGCTTCTTTTTCTTTTTATAGACTCTCTATCATCCTAAGAAATAGATAAGTGAACACAATAACAGTTAACTGCCCTCAACCTGCAGCCCGTATCTTTTGGCATCAGTAGGAACACTTAGAGCTGCAAGAACAGATTCAGTAAGTCCTATAGGTAAAATTACTGCTGAAAAGAAGGTAGACAAACATCTTGGAAGACTGAAGTGTCCCCATGTAACCCCTGTGTTAACCACCAGCTTTATCACTGATATCCTATCAAAGCTGAACAAATTTGCATGTAAAAACCCAAAAGGTGAATTGGACCTTCCCTGATGGAAGGGAACAGTGTCACCCCACTTCTGCTGCACAGATGATGTGGCAATCCCAGTGTCTGGGATTCTATTTAGCCCATATTCATATCTGGGCTGACCATATTCTTTGCCTCTCAACGCCTTCTCCTGGGCAAGTTGACTTATGGTAGGTAAAAGGTATTTCAGAGAGCTTGCAGGTGATGTAACTCACCATCTGGAAATAAAGGATCAGGAATATCAGGTAAGTGTTCAGACTAAATACAACAAGATTTAGAACAAGCTTTCAGATTTAAGGAAAAGTGTAGTCTTTAAATTACTGCTCTGGAATTTACCGGCTTAAAATGAAAGACCTTATAGCATCCCATCAGAGAGTTATATAACTCAAAAGGGTTTTCTTTGCTCAGTGTTGCCTGTGCAAGATATATTTAAGTAATAAAACACAATTCTGATACTAACCCTCCTATACAGGCCCTATGATGACAGACTTTAGTTTTGAAAATACAGAGAGGTGTCTGTACAGGCTAGCATTCCTCTTCCATTTTCCTTACAGAGGCTTTTGCTGTTTATTTTCTTCTGTTTGTTTGAATGAAAAGGATTTTGATACCAACTTCTGCAGAATTTGGTCACATTGTCCATCCTGCAGACTGAGGTGTGGCATCCAGCACAAACCAGGCCATATTTCATCCTAGTACAGCGTCAGCTGAAACAGCCTTTCATTTCAGTCTCCCTGCTCTTTAAATTGGCTACATATGATCTGTGAAGGTCTTCAGTCTTCACTCTGTATCTTACAGCATTTAGCCCCCCTGGGTGGCTGGTGCCTCTTTGACACAATTCTCTTGAGAACGTTAAGCACAGAGACTTTAAAACTGGAATTTCTAGCAAGTAGCTTTCGTTTGTGCGAAAGGCACAAGAATTAACTTGAAAATCTGAAGTTAAGAAGGAAAAAGTCCATTAACAGGTTGAAGCCTTGATCTACAGGAGGCTTTTAGCACTTTATCTGATCTAATTTGTATTTAATAAGACAGGTTTTTTTTCAAACAGTTCATCCACAGTTCCTGGTAAGAACCCCTGCGAATGAAATTAATTATTTTATACTTTTGGCAGAGTTCAGTTTTATATCTTTAGATATTCTGCTTGAAATTTATAGAAGTCCTGGTGTTGCTTTTGCCTTGTAATGATGTCATTTCCACAGATAATTAATCCCATTGATTAATTCTATCTGGTACTCAGAGAGGCAGCCAACAGAACTAAAAACAATTTATGCCATTTTTATTTGTGATCTTCCATTTACAATTCTATTATAGTTTGGTCAACATAAAAAAAAAAACCTTACCTACAAGAACAGGTTTTTGATTAAGAGCTGGGTCATGAAGTCTTGCAAGTTGTTTTTTTTATGTACTGAATCATAACCAAAGGGTGGAAGTATATTTTAAGGTATATCCAAACATGACTAAGGTTTGAGGATGCCATGGTTTGACAGGAAAAATAAATGAATATACACTCATTTTAGGTTTAAAATTTCTGAGGACACAGATTTTTCATACTTCCTTTCAATAGCCTACTTATTTCACTAGAAGTTCATCTCACTTCCATGTGCTATTGCTGGCTAGAAATATGTAAAGATCACCTTTACATATTTTTATCACCTTTTATTCACCTTTTTATCATCACAGCTACACTCCGAATGACACTGAGATTAAATAATGTCACACAGTTGTCACTCCAAATGTTAGGAGTCTAGTCCTTGCCTTTGGAGAAGCATGTAGAAGCTATGTGAAAGGTAGTGCTCATCCTCCTCTTTGCCTAGTAAGTACTAGTGTAAGGAACGGCACAAACACAGTGCAAACAGGAACTATGGGAGCCACTCTTTCACATCACAAGAGAATTCACTATATCATCACCTACAGTATTAACATACTGACTTTTTAAAAAGTTTGATAAGCAGTACATTCGAGACCAGTTTTCACGTCCAATGTCTCTCCCTAAACATCATCAGTTCTACTTTTACCTTAGGTCAGTATTAAAACCGAAGCATTACAGTGAGTTTCTGCTTGGCAGGGTCAATAGCACAGTTCTGTGCAGGTATGAACCCTATGGGTTGAGGTACTGTCTTTTTGTTGATAACCTGAGTTTTAAGTTTATGTGTAGGACTAATGCCAGCCTCAAGACATGTGAGAAAGACAAAGGGGAAAGATGAAAAGCATCTTAATAACTACCATTTAGCTTTAGGAAGTCTCATCCTGTGAAACAATATTAGAAACATTCTCTACCTTTTGTCTTTTGTTCACCTGTGCCCGACATTTATATTAAATTATCTTTCTTACAAGCTAAGATTTTAAAGGAGATTTTTTTTTGTTTAGTATCCCAAGTCTTGGGAGCAATACTGAAACAGGAAAAGTTGCAAATAAACAGAATTCCGATGTTTATTATAACACTTTGAACTAACCAAGGTAGCTCAGACCACAGTTGAAAGATAAGCACACTGAAATCTAAACCCAACTAAGTTTCCAGTGCATCCAGGTAAAGTGGGCACAGTTTGTCAATACCTTGTCACTGTGCCTACTGAGAGCCAGCTCAGCTGCGAGGGCACTATGCTCATACCAGGACACATGCGCTGCTAAGAGGTCAGCCTGCAGTGTGAGCAGACCAAGCTGCTACACAAGCTTGGGTTGCTGCCATACTTTATGCAAACCTCGAGTTCACCCAGCAGCCTGCTCCACAGCAAAGTGTGCTGAATCTGCCCAAGTTCAAGGTGCTCAGCATTTCCCCCAGCCTCTAAAGGGAGCTGTACTGCAGAGTGAGTGCATCCTGCATCTGACAGCGTGCTGCTTGGAATAGGTCATTTTTTGGAGCTGCTACTAGAAATTAATTTAAGTCCTCAAATCCATTTTCTGCTTCAAGCATGATGGAGGAAGAGGGCTGCTTCAGAGCATTTACAGCCGCATCAGAAGCGGGATTTACAGACATTGTGCTGTGTCATCCTAAGCCGGGGAGGTGTGAGAAAGCTGTGGGAGTGATGCACTTTATCACATGTGAGAGAAAGGCACAGTTACTCACTAACTAAAACCACCCCAACAGATTCTGTCTCTCCAGCTAGCTGGACCAATCTAACATTCCAGTTAGCCCCTAACTGGAACTAGAAGCAGCCCAAACATAATACAGAAAATAGAAACCAAAAGATTCACCTAAAGCTATAACAGCACTCTGTGGCAGACAAAATGCATTACATGACGTGATTACATGTCTGTAAGAAAAGAATTGTGTGTCTCAACACAATATTAAGGCTGCAGGCCTATTTTCAAGAACTGTGTGGTGCATGGCCACAGGCAGATGTGCAGGAATAGGACAGAAATACTCCCCTGCAGACCGGGTCCTGTTGGCAGCTCCTATTCACCACCACAGAGCCCACACAGGGGGGGATGAACCTGCAGAAGACACACAATCAAGTGGGGAGGATTTGCATGACGCAGCTGGGTATTGCCCCGGGACAGGAGATCTATTTGCAGAGGTCCCGCAGGGTGAAGTCGGAAAGGCTGTGCAGAACCTTGGATTAGAACTGCATCCTACAAGGTTTTTTGTGTCTTTGCTATCCTAGAGACAGCCTGAATAACAGTTCCATCCAACCTCTGAAAGCCCTTGCTTTTCTATTAATAATTTCTTGCTCTTTTTAACTCATCATGAAATGCAAATGAACATGGTGTTATATCTATGCCACTAACTGAAAAAAGCCATCGCCATCCCCATTCAACTGCTGGTTTTTAAAGGCTCTTTTTACCCTGTCAGTGCTACCTGAGGAAACTTTTCTTTAAGAGACATTTTGGCACCCTCTCCCCCTCAAATCACTCTTTTAAATTAATCTTTTTTGACCTGACAATGCAGGTTACTAAAAGTCTTCCGAGATGTCTGCTCTATCAATCTGCAGAAATCCATACCAAGATCTCACAACCAGCTTTACCGAGATCTAAACCAGGAAGCTTCCCTTTCTCCTTTATTTCCCTGCCTTTTCATTAATATCTCCTGCAAGCCAAAGCGAGTACAGCTGGCTAGACCTAAAATGACCCACTTCACACTTTTCTCAATTTCAACAGGTAACAACAATGGAAGACAAAACTTGCATTAACAAGAAAATATCCTCCACTGTCATAAGCTTGGAACAAAATACATACCATTTTCTCCTAGCAAAAAAAAAAAGTATATTTGCAGCAGGAACAACTTTTACTTGGATTACATTACAGCAAACTAGAAGAATGGTTATTTTTCTCCTGTGATCCTTTCACCCTACATATTTATTTCTACAACACATTAAAATGGATAAGAGTTGATACCATTGGAGAACAGTCCAAAGCGTATGGAAACAAAAACTAATGGGTATAACTACATGGACTTAAAAAACCTCTTCTCTGCTTTCACCTACTTACGATGAAAATACCACAAGTCAGGGGAATGCAACTGGTCCGTTTCTTTGGTGTACTGAATCACAGAACTCCACCTGAATCACCTGGTTGCCAGTGACCAGGCACAGCCCCAGTATGTGTAAGCTGTTCTGTGAAACTAAGTCCAATATTTCTATGAATGTATGTCCCCTACATGCTCCCATCCTCACTACAATATTCTCAGCATTCTTCTTTCTCCTTCCACACCCTGTATCCCAAGATCATTAATTCCAAACCACCTTCCACAGCTGATCACTGCAATGCTCCCAGGTCCTCTCCACATCCCCAAACTCGCTCCTGCGATTTCCTATGGCTGGCTGGAGTAAAGACCTTAATGTCGAGTACCTGAAAGGTGGAGGGAGAAAGCTTTGGCATTTCCAGCCCAGGTTACAGATATTTTAAGGGCACAGGCAGGCTCCCCTCTGAGTTTTGCTTTACATGCAGTGAAAGTTCAGAGTAGTGGTTTTGAAGAAAACGCTGTGAGCTCAGACTGACATTTTTCTATAAAATACATTGGAAAAATACTTGTATCATTCTACCTGCAATAATTGTCACAGTATCTCCTCAATATTAAGTGTATAACATTAATGTGATGTCTTTAACACCAACTAAATACATTCAATATGATGCAATTACACTGAGTTTTAAATAGTCATGCACAAGGTAAGTTATGCATCTATACTATGCAGATTATTTTTTATTTTTTCCAAGTGAGAAATGTGTTCACTTGTGCACTACATGCCACACTGCCAACTCACTGAGTAATGTCGACCCCAAGATGCATTTTCTAGTCCAATTATACTATAGGGGCACATTTGAGCATGATGCATAATATAAAGAAGATACACACAAAAATCCCATTATTGTTAATGGAAACTCTGTGCATTGCACCTCCCACACACTGTTTAAGAACTAAGCCCCACAGAATCTTTTAAAGTAACTCACATTCTACACAATATGAACCCGTTATCTAAAAACTATTCCTCTGCCTGCTCTATTATAAAGGGACAAGAGACAGTTTACAAAGAACAAGCCTTACGGCTCCAGTCCCTTGGAGTTTCTAGCCTGTCCTTTTGAATACTAAAAATGTAAAACAGTCTGTATCTTTCAAATAATCTAATTTTCCAATCCACCTTCATTAACAGTGCTGGCTGAAGCCAATTACAATTGCCTTAAGGCTTATAGCCTCATAAGCCTGGTGTGACAGGTCAAATTTTATTGTTTGCTCCATCCGTCATTACTGACACAGTAATTCAAAGTACACAAGGCACAGTCTACTCACTGCATCTTACTTCTCCCTCTGCACCTGCTGTAATTTTAATGTACAAACTTATTAATAAGTATATCGTCTCCTGTCATTCAGTGCTGGCTTCTTCCACACATGTGAAAAGAAAAAGCCTCAAGTTATGCTTTACTTCTAGCAGCATCTAACGTTCTCTCCTTTGGGGTAATGGGTCCAAACAAGTCATCGCTGGTGATGTGTTTCATCACCAAAGACTTTTTGTAATTCTAATGCAATATGGTAATGAAAATTTAAAAAAAAAAAAGTTTCAACCACAGAACAACCAGCACCAGGAAAAAACACACCACTTTTGGAGCGATCTACAGAGCTAAATAAGACATTAATTTGCTGTGTAAAACACGGCTGATGTAGGCCTACATCTTCCAGTCTAAAGAGGAGCATAACACTTCATTTTTTGAGACGTTAATAACATGTAGTCTCATTTAATTCAGTAAGACTGCAGCACATATATTTGAAAACACTCCATAGAAAAAGGTTGTTTTTCTGGAATACTGAGCAGCCAACAGTGGGAATGCTACATATTCAGGCTTAGAATTATTGGCAGAAGTTACCTGGGTGCCTAAATAAAAAAATACGGCCTTCAACACTGCAAAAGCTCATAAACAGGAAATAGTAAAAAAATCAGTGATCTTCTAAACATTATGTAATTCCTCCAAAAAAGAAAGCATACACAGGCAAATCAGGAAGGCATAGGGAGCATACTGCAGCTACACATCAAGGAGGTTGTTTTAAGGGAGGTTAGAGCAGTGTTTTCTCTATAATCGTTACCAAAATAAAATGAAGAATGAATTGCCACTTGCAGCAACATGTCTAATAGACACATTTTATTGCAATTTCCCCCAGATTCTGTGGGCTTACCTTGATAATTAAAACATTCAACTTTGACAAGCCTTAACTATGGTAAAATAACAGACATGGGGAATTACAGAAAAAAATTATTGATTTAGAAACTGACAAAATACGTTAATCTTAAAGAACCCAGCCTGTGCAAAGTCAAATTGTTTTGGACGGAACAGTGTTAGAATATGGAGAAACAAACTAAAAATATCCTTTCCCTGCTAGGCAAGGTTGCAGAAAGGAGATAAACATTGCCATACCCCAATTAGACCAACTTGCTTAACCCACAGTTGTCAAAACTTGGAGGTGCCACTTTGGATGAAAATTTTGCTTTCTGTCAGGGCCTTTTGCTCACCAGCCTCAGCAGAACCAAGGCAACCCCTTCTCTTTCCAACACTGACCAGTGCCTTTAACAGAGTTTTAAGTAGCCAGTTTCCCACAAAAAAACCCAGTATCCCCTGTATCAGAGGATTCTAGATGGGATTAAAAAGATTTGTCTTCTTTTTTTCCCCTTTTGTTTGCAGAACTGTATTAACGAAGGCTCTTTCTCCAAAGACTAAAAGGATAGCAACAAGTAGTCTCTGAAAGAACATCATGTCTTGGGCCACGCAATTTCTTATTAATACAACGAGTGTCAAACCTGGCAATGTGACAAAGCAGCCGTTCACCACATAAATACTGCCCAGAGTTTTCTGTTTTTTCCCCTCTATCTGTGGATTCCCTGCAGCAGCCTCTGTTTTAGCTGTTCTCACACTATGCCAGGTGAAAAATCTTGCAGACATGTATATATATTCATGGGGTTTAGCTGGGAAGCTGTCGCAGCAGCAGCCACAACGCAGGGATCAATGGTTACACAGGCCTGGTTGTTCCCAGTTAGAATATGAAATTGGTGGAGGATTGTTTGGGATTTTGAATGTACTATTTGACACCACTGAAAAGCAAAAGCTTCTCCAGTTCAACATAAAACTAAATGGGATTTGAAAGGAAGCTCAGGAATTTGCCGAACTGGGTGTTTATTTGAACAGAGTTCAAAAGTTACAGATCCCAGCTCACTCAGGGTTTAATAACTGTTACTCTGACCAGGGAAAAAGGACAGCTCTTTGTTCTAGATTGTTTATTTGTGTCCAAAACACGCCTGAGAGGTAGCATGGGAAAGAGGATAGGAAGTAGAATGACATCTGAGTATGTTAACTGACCAAAACATACTGCAGCTTTCCAGTATCTGAAGGGGGCCTACAAGGGTACTGGGAGAGGACTTTTTACAAGAGCCTGTAGTGATAGGACAAGGGGTAATGGGTATAAATTGAAATCAGGGAGGTTTAGATTAGATGTCAGGAAGAAATTCTTCACAGAGAGGGTAGTGAGGCACTGGAACAGGTTGCCCAGAGATGTTGTGGATGCCCCATCCCTGGATGTCTTCAAGGCCAGACTGGATGTGGCTTTGAGCAACCTGGTCTAGTGCAAGGTGTCCCTGCCCATGGCAGGGGGGTTGGAACTAGATGATCTTTAAGGTCCCTTCCAACCCTAACCATTCTATGATTCTATGATATTCTTTGAGCATATACAAAAATATCAAACTATGATTCTATGATTCTATGTCATTCTTTGAGCATATGCAAAAATATCAAGTACCTTAAGATATTGGCATGGATTACAAGGTACACAAGAATCAAGATCTACCTTATTCCTGATTCTCTGCTCATGCCTTGAGACCCCACAGAGAAAAGAACCACATACACAACAGGATGTCTTTAGGATAAACAGACCTCCATCAAATAACTTCTCTCACCCCGTGCTTCAGGCCAAATAAACTGTGCAGCTGCGGCAGGCACAGTACAGAGCTCTTGGCGTGTCACCTCTTGAGACACAAGGTTTATTATTTAGCACTTTATTATGCAATAACAGCTTCACATGGCTTTTGGATTACAAAACGAATCTCAGCGGACCAGACTACAGGCTGAGGGAACATCTACCTTGCTAGGAAAACAGTGGCCAGATGTGCCAGAGTCAAGCGAGCCATCTAGACAAGTACTCAGCATTAGGCAAACTTCTAGATCTCCACCAGTCCTCTGCAGTTTCCCTTTTGTTATTTGTCAGAATATTCAGTAAAGCTGAAAGGCTCACGGCCAGATGTATTGCCATGGTTAGGAAACTCCCTGCTACAAAATGAATCAAATAACGATATAGGAATGAAGGTTGAAAGCTTACTACCGGAATAAGGAAGAAGTAACAACAAGATATTTTCCCTGTAGAAAACACCATCAGAACAGTCACATCCCATGAAACCTATTGGTTTCCACAAAAAGATATTTGAATATGCCATTAAAATACTGCCCAGCTTGATTGGAAAACTCCAGTCAATCCAGGAAACTTAGCTGTCATGTCTTAGACAGACACATTTGATTTAACACGAACACATCCTCACCACACCCCTCCAAGCTGCTAAATCATTCAAGCTTTTCCATCATGACTTCAAGTACCTCTCCCAGTATTTTATTAAAGGAGAAAGCCCTGATCTTCACAAACTGCAAACGGGGAAAACACAAATTGCCCAACATCAGAAGAGTCAGTGAAAGACTTGAGTAACGTACCAGATCCACCACATACAGGTTCAGGCCATGATAGACCATGTCAGGCCTAGACTCCGAATGCTGAGCAAAAAACTGAGTTTGCAGGTTAAATAGAAGAAATAAGATGAAGAAAAAGAGGACGGGGAAAGGAAAGAATAATTTATTCTTCTACCTCCCACCAATAATTCCTGAATTTTGAAGAGGAAGCAAATGAATAAGACTGATTTTTCTTCATGGATTTCTTTAACCATATCCTAACTTGTCTTACTTTTTCTGTCTTTCCTCCCTCGCCTCCCTTCTCTTAATTTTCCCTTACAAAACCAAATCAAAGCTGAAAGTTAACACAGCATTTAATCCAATTCTTCATCTACCCAAGGACAGGACAGGTGTCACCGCTTGCTAACCTCTGCGGACTATCTCATTTTCCATCAGGATCAGCATTTGCCATGTTACTGGAAAGGTTACACCGCCCCGTAGCCAAACCATACACAAGGCAAGCTGTGCCAAACTACAGCCAGATAACAGCACACTATGCTCAGAGGACTGGTAATCCAGGCAATGGTCACATTATGAAAAACCAAACCACACTCGGACACCAACGAATATTTGTTAATTGTGCTTCTGAATACTGACTCCTCATTAAACATAGCAGCCCTCACATTGCACACATTTAACTAATAGTGTCTTGTTATTTGGGTCATTATTTTTCTCTTGTTTCGAGATTGTTGGAAAATTATTTTTCGTGTGATGTGCAAGAGAAATTTAATATCAAATTTGTTACCTAATGTTATGACAACAGGAGGTGATTTTTCCATTTTCAAACAAAAAGAGACATGATCATGGTCTTAATTAGTTTGCAATGATTTAATTAAAATTTGCAGAACAACAATGTACCTAATTAGAAGCATAATAATTATACCAATGTACCTTTCCATCTTTGAAGGGACCATTAGTCATTGAGGTGGTATGTTTTGTAATTTAAGATCATCCTTATTTTCATTTTCTGATTAGTTAAGTGCAGTCATCTTCATGTTCAGGTAATTGCTTTATTAACTAGCTTAATTAAACTTCCTGTAAAAGTGGCAGCTACAGAGTTATTCTTCTTAATGTGCTGCTGACAACAACATTAACTAATTACATAGTGCTCTTTAGAAAGCTTACTTACCTCACAAGCTTAATACATTAGTACTTTAAAGAGCTTTGAAAACTCTGACTGCAACATACTATGGAAGTGCTTTGTATTGTAAGAATATTTAATAGAGCTGTTAGACCCAGGAAACAGCAATTTCTCTTCACAGAAATTTTTATAATAAAGGGAGAGAGCATGTGCATTTTAAAATAATATCCACATCTCAAGTGGTAAATAGAGACAGACTTTTTGACAGACCTAAAGCCCATGGAGTTCAAAGTTAATGGGAAAGGGTGATCGGGAGTTTCTAAAGCTTCCAGAATTATAAAAAAATCACGCAAGTTCAAAGAATGCTAGGAATGTCTGCTGGAAACAGGGTATGAGGACTAAGTAGGTACAGGCCATACTTCAAAATCCTTAACGCACAAGCACGAAATTATTGGTGCAACTAAGAACAGCACCACCCAGTATAACTAATTTCTCATCTGGAGAACAAAACAGGAAAAAGCAACCTAACACACACCACAACCAAACATCTTTGCCCCCTTCAAATTTAGGACTTCTGTAAAGCAGATAAAATAACCCACATCAACAACAGAGACAAGTTTGAAAACACTTCAGAAAAAGAACCAGAATGATTTAATGCCTAAAGGTGTCAAGATTTTCAAGCAGCACAACTCCCATACCTGAAGGTAAATCAACTTAAACTCCACTAAAATACTGAGCCCCTATGTGTCTAATGTGACAGTCCAGGTGATATTTTTAAATCCCTTGTACCACAAGATCTGGGCACAGACCTCTCCTCATTTATGGTACTTGCCCATTTACCTTTATGGGGGAAATCAACACCTTTGAATATATTTTTTCCAGTGGAACATGAAAAAGATAATTTCCTTTGACTAGTCCTCAAATTAACAGTGAAAGCTTCCACGTGTTTGATGGAATTGAGAAAGCAAGTTAAAAATCTGGAGCATCCACCTAAACCAACCAGTAAGCTTAAACATGGTGTGTTTACATTTCTTATGAACTGCGTATTATTGAGTGCTTTGGGTTGGATCACTCTCTGCCATTTAATCAAGTTCATGCCTCTAGGTCTGAAAAGTCTTTCTTCATAAAAAAAAAAATTCAATTGTTACAAAGCCTTTCAAGTAAGAAAACCTCAAAGTCTCCCGTACTGACTTCCTGAGGATGCTTGGAGACACCGTTAACCCGAGCGAGGATCCATGGTTCTGTTCCACACTTTTTTTATGCACAGTATCACTGAGCATCTCTAGAGACATCCAGACATAACACCACATCGCAGTAATGGTCCTCAAGAGTATGCCACATCACCCGTGTTTCTGCTGGGCCAATAACATTTCCTCGGCTGCTCTGCAAATGGCTGCCTTCAGAGAATCCTCATCCCTTACAATTGAGGTGGATGGGCACAGCCAGTTCCCAGAATCACCAGCACTACAATTAACTTCAACAGAATGTTTTCTTTCAAAATGCAATCCCTGCAGAAAGCACTAGAACAAAGAGCGTAACAGTCTGGGGATTATCAAACAGTGCAAAGCAGCAAAAGGATAATGCTGTTGCTGTTTGCCACACAGCCTTTATGAATGGGAGATTCTTATTTTCCAGGCAGGAATCACTAAGACATAACTTAAAAGAACAACAAATAAGAAAACATTTTATGTTACTTTCCTGGTCTTGAATGCTTAAAGATCTCTTGAAATGTTCATAAAAAGAACACAAATCAAAGTCCTCCATAAGCTCCATTCCACAAGCTGTATGGAGCATCATTCCAGATCACGTTCTGCTGTCAATTCGGCTTTAAGGTCTGAAACTAAGCTTTGAATGTGTAGAATCTAAAAATGCCATGCAACGATACAAGGAATACTCAGGACCTGTTTAAAAAGAAAATTCAACCTGAGTCAAAGTTGAAACAGAAAAGGAATATGCTCCTTTCTTAACATACTCCCTCAAAGTACTTCTCTTAGATCTCATTATCAGCTTGCTTTATCTGCAGATATGGATGCCTACACTTTCACATAAGAAACCACCTTAGTTCAGCTCTGTGATTCCCCCAGCCTAGCATCTGCCAAGTTTTGGACCCTTAAAAGTAAAAATACTGTAAAGGAGTACAAGAAAGAGCAAGTCAGAAAGAGAACAGCTCAGTCCTGCTGGACTACCCCAATCATCCCAGCTTCTGGTAACCACTGGCTTAGGGACTCAGCATGCTAGAGCTTTACCAGCCTGCAGCGGATCTGTTCTCCATGGATTTATATAAATCCCATTTATATCTTCGTCCTGCAGAATACTGTGCTGCAGTGCATTTCACAGTTTTATTTTGAGCTGAAAAATAAAAATGCTTCCTTTGTTTTGAAACTACTGATTTGTAATTTCATTAGATATTATTTTCTCAAGTACAGCATTCCTTTTCCAATGTTAGTCATGATTTCATATCAAATCATGCTGAATTGTTCTAGTTGATTCTGTGCTTCCTCGCAGGTTCCACATCTGACAGCCATTACTGCCCTTCTCTGAACATTTCTGAGTTCTACCATGCCAGCTTTGAGATGAAGTGACAATAACTGAAGGCAATGAGAAGTCCAGGCATTTACAGAGAAACATAATCATGTTTTGTGCTTGCTCTCAATTCTTAACATTTTATTTGCATTTTTGCCTGGAAGTCATCATTACAATGCTTTCTGAGAAACAACCAGAAATTGTTCTAATATCAAGAGGCTAAATGAGAGCCTCTGATACGAATTTCTGGTTATTTTAATGTGAATCACTATGCATTTGACACCCAAGTTTCATCTGCATTTTATCACTCAGTCATACTTCAGCAGCATTTCCTCTTCATTCATTTTTACCTCAGCTAACAGCTCAAAGTAAGGGAAGAGCATGGTAGCCCCCAGTCATTAGTGAAATGCTTTGATGCTGCTCTGCCAGGCCAGGAACTATGAGTCCAAACCCTGTCTCCTGCCTAAAGCACTGATGTGCTAGCATGAAAAGGCAAAAACCTCCCTGAGCCAGGATGGATCAAAATGCTGGTGTGTACATCTATTCCACCTGCCTACATGGCTAGTTGGCCAATACACAAATTTCAGAAGACTTTTTCTCCCTGAAATGTAGTGGCTACTCTCCATTTTTTGTTTACAAGCTTAGCAAGAATCCTTTCATTTGCCCAGAATATCATTACGTGGTCACAAAACAGCTGATGCGGAGCCAGATGAGAATGCACACATACAAATGGAAAGTTTCGTGGCATTTGCTTGCAGACAAATGTCCAGCCCTTTGCATTTTCACAGTCAATACTGGAACATGCTGGCACTGCAGTGCCAGGAGTAATACTTGCCAACAGCACTGCACGCGAAAGAACATTACCAAAGAAAAGTTTTGATTTTAGTTTTAAAGGCAAGAAAGAGGGATCACAGTATCTGGTGAAAACTGATATTGAATGTGAGAGAAGCAGTTGTATTCTGTTCAGAAACCCATCATTATTACTGACCATAAAAATGTTATTTGCTAGGACATTAAGATGTACCATTTAGTTTTAATGCTTTGCCTAAGCTATTTTCACCCCATTTACCAAAATTTGTGGGGTTTTTTTGGGCGGGGGGCGTGGGAAGATCAATAAAGCAGAGCTTTTAGAGGAAATTGTAGAGAGGCAGTGATGTTCTACAGGTTGCTGTAATAGTAAACTCTCAGATTCACAGTGTACAGCAAAGAATAATAGCACTGCTATAAGCATCTCCTCAGTATCGCCCAAGAGTTAAGCATGCTCTCACTAGGACTGGGTGTTATGGAAGGGTTACCAATCAGCATGGCATGGGAGAAGCCTTCGATCAAGAAAGAAATTCAGAAAAAGCAACTACAAACACACAAGGTGAGAAGGAAGTAAAGCAATGAAACCTTCCCCAGGCACTGGTAGAGGACGTGGGCGAAACCTGTGGAAAAAGAAGTTGCTGTTCTTGAGAGACCAACAAGATGCTGTAATTTTCAATTGCTACGATGGGAGCAGTTAATAGTTAAACACAAAAAATGAAGATGAGATGAAATTGCTTCAGAATAAATCTTCTAAAAGCCTCCTTTAAGAAAAGGCAAGCCACTCAAACAGAGGCACTTCCGGGAGGCAGGTCTTTGGTAGTCAAGAACATCAGCAACAGCAATTGTTTGGTGTCTTCATTACCACTTGTCAGGCTTACACTGTAGTCACAGCAGCTTAGCAAATTTATGACATTGGCAGGATGGCTGATGAAAAGCATTTGGATCTTACGGTAAGAAATACAGGAAGTCAAAAAAAATACTCAGAGCTACCAGGGATGCAGGTAAGATGCACAGAAATGAGTTCTACAGGATGACTGAATATTCCATGAAAGCTCTCTACTACAGACCACCTGGTATACTTTCAAGAGTTCAGACAGAAAAAATTGTTTTGAGAACAAGCCCAATTTTAATCCTAAATACCAGTGCTAAGTTACTGCACTAGGTACTCCTAGAGAGTATGAAAGGGTAGCTTGTTTAACAGGCAAGTTGGAGCCCTGTTTCTGCAGTGTGCAAGGCTGAGGGAGTTTCTGCTGATTTTCAACTTTGGCCATGCAAGTATTTTAGCCAAAATAAAAGAGAGGCTTAAATGAATTAGCCGTGGCAGCATTTTAATATTTGTGTCCATTAACGAATGAAGTATTCAGGCTGCCTGGCTGTGAAGAGAACGTCGCTGCAATTTCATCAGCACCGTTACATCCAAGAAGAATTCCCCCCTTCTGCTGCCCAATCACTTTAACTCCTCAAAAGTCCAGGAAGGTATTTGCTATTTTTGCATTTTACAGGGTAGTTTTGCTGACTGTCAAACCTCACCTTGCATGCAGGAAGAGAAGAAAACCTTACGCGTATTCCCTAAACATGACTTCCAGTGCTTGAAGTACTGTTTATGAAACATGTATCCGAGACATGGAAGGCTTGATTTGATAATGGGAGATTTGGACTGCTGAATGGCTATGAAACCAGTGTCTTTATTGAGTCAAGCCCTAAGGTGATCATATTTTCAGTATAACAATGAGACTGTTTATCCCTACTGGGTTATGGGAATTTTTTTTTTTTATGGTACCATATATACTGCATCTGGCACACAAGCCTATTAAAACTGTGGTTTAAATGAATTGTAATGTTACTCATGCAGCCTGGAAACAAGCAAAAATTAATTAGGAGAAATTAAAATACCTATCACAGGAGAGTGATGCTGCCAAGTTATTTTACCAGTTGGAAACCAAATCCTAAAACCAAAAATTGTCCCAAAATCCTCTTCTCTGAACAAGCCAATCTGATCAAATGATTTTTTCCTGTTGCATCATAAATATTGAGTGTTCTACTTCATTAGCAAGAACAAGCTATTTAGAGAAACATGAATCATGAAAGTCATAAGATTCTGGTTTGCTGTTTGTCAAATATGTACAAATTTTGTTTATCAGCATTTTTAACACAGAAACATACCAAGAACTCTAATCCTGCCTATTAACAAAAGCTATTTCATCTTCATACTACAGCCTGGATGACCACAACAACGGATTTCAGGTCGCAAGCAGAACTTACCTTGGTAGTGTATGTGTGTCCATCAGACCCACAGACCGCACTGCCATGCATCGCGGGGCAAGGCTTGCATTTTACCATGTTAGCTGGTCCAGTCCAGTGCTTCTGGGCCAAGTTTCCTTTCTTTTGTCGAAGGCTGTAAAATAAGAAACACCATTTTTTTTTTCCCCCCACAAACTTGTATAAAACAGAAAAATGAAAGCTGTTCTGCCTAAGCAAAGCTGGATTTTCAACACAGTATTAATTCAAAGCAAGTAAAATAAATACAGCTCCTAACAATGCCTCTGTAATATGGCACATTACAGCAGGCAATCTAAAAAGTCATAAGTTGGCAGGCAGTCTTAGATTTACAATACTTGGCAGCTTCATTTTGATTTATAACTACAAAT
This sequence comes from Eurypyga helias, assembly GCF_000690775.1. Lineage (NCBI taxonomy): Eukaryota > Metazoa > Chordata > Aves > Eurypygiformes > Eurypygidae > Eurypyga > Eurypyga helias. The sequence goes on along the minus strand of NW_010245589.1, from coordinate 159,104 downwards.
GACTTCACTTATGAATACAGCATTTTGTTGAACTACACAGCGTTTCTGGTGAAGCAGGCAAGTAACGTTACATCAGGTTGTATCCAGGGGTGTTTTCACCAGGCGTTCTCAGAGTTACCAAGTTAAGATAGAGACAACTTTAAAACAAAATTCTTGACATTATGCTTATAAATATACAAAGTCACCAAACAGCTTTGTCCCAGTAGGTGCAGTAGCCCTCTCTACATGCCATCTACTGAACAGATGTTATTCTCAGATCAATCAGAGTCCCCCTAGGAAGGCTATAAAGTGACAGAGAGCATCTCCGAATGCATTTGTACTGTGGGAGTGACTGCAGTTGTCCTCAAGTCATGGACTACTCAATTATTGCATTAAAAATGTCTATGAAAAGACATCTGCTCCAAAAACTTATTGCAAAACACAGTGCAATTGATTCTGATTAATAGCTCATTTTCCTGTCATAACGAACTACTTGACTGATACGACATTAAGTACTTATCACCAGCCTACTGTTGTACGCTGATTAAAAGTTTGCTTTAGAAAACACAAGCCAACGTTACAACGCAGAATCATCTTGGCCATGTGTACTTGTCTTTCACTTGAAAGCGTTTACAAGGGAAGGCAAGGCATCACATCAGCTTTGCTGGAGACTGTTAAGAAAAATAACTGCCATCTGTTCTCATACCACAGTAAAAAGAGATGTGATATAACAGTTCAGCTAGAAATACATTTCAATGAGCCGCTGAATGACTTTATCACAGTTTTAGAAAAATATATACAGATATTTTTTTAAAGCAATTTCACTACAGCTTGCAATTTGCTACACAATACTGACTCTGATGTAATGACACATTCAGCTGCTAAAATAATAAAATTTCTATTCTTTCGTCTCAGTTCTAGTTTTCTTCAAGTCTAACCTTTGTCACAGTGATGAATACTACTATTAAGAAGCTTGTGTCCACAGAAGGAATCCAATCATGATATCATAAACGATGAAAATAGAAGTCTAGTATTTAAGACTAAATCCCCTTGTTATTTTGAAGACGTTTTCTTAATGCACAGAGCAGCTTTCCCTCCCTCAGATGCATTCTGCCTTGCAGAGTTACCATTATTCCAGACGCTAAATGCTGCAGATGGGTGGTTGCCTGGCTCTGAACCCCCAAATACAACTCTGCAGACGTGCTCTCTTATGCTGGGACTGTACAAACCATTTATTTAAGTTTTCCAGAGTAACTTCTCTGCAGCCCCCTTGCCTCCAGCAATGCTTTGTTACTAAAATGCGACAATTATCTTATTTTCTGGAACTGTTTCAATTACAGGCATTTCTTTTGTCTTTTCAGGTTGCCTGGCTCTGAACCCCCAAATACAACTCTGCAGACGTGCTCTCTTATGCTGGGACTGTACAAACCATTTATTTAAGTTTTCCAGAGTAACTTCTCTGCAGCCCCCTTGCCTCCAGCAATGCTTTGTTACTAAAATGCGACAATTATCTTATTTTCTGGAACTGTTTCAATTACAGGCATTTCTTTTGTCTTTTCAGCTTGACTCCTTTACTTATGGCCCTGCACTTCTAGAAACGCACAAACCCAGAGTGAAAAATATGTTTGGGTGTAGCACTGCAGGTACTGATGCGCAGAGACTGGAGATAGATGTGAAAGGTGCCGTGCTTCTCCTTTGGAGGCTGCAGAAGGATGCCTCATGGCACAAAGCAGACTTTCTACCTTTTCACAGGTTTTGATTTCCACAATCTCAAGAGACAGGCACTTGTCTATATGTAAAATTGCTAAGAAGAAAGTCCTAGGATCAGTTATAGAAAAAAAGCTAAGAAATAGTAAATCCTGCGTGTATGATTTAGTGCCATCATCATCAAAGCCATTAGCCGCGAAGCATGCAGGATGGAGATGAGCGACTGAACTAATGAGCACCTCATCAAAATCAAATGTAGATTGAAGTTCTTAGCTAGACTGATGCCTAACAAATCACAGGTTCTCGAAGCTCCGAGTGACAAGTATAAAATACATCATACAGCATTTGTGGACCAAACTACACTCATGCATTTACACTATAACCTTAAAAGAAAGGTCTGCTCTGGACATAGCTTCTTGTCCCTCCCTGCACAGCCTTACACCCCATCTCTTAAATTCTTTACTAGTGCCTTGGTCCCTTGGAGATTCATAATGCAAAGAGTTTCTGTTGGAAGAGTCTTCCAGAGCGAAGAATGTTTTTCACCTCTCCCACCCTCACATTAAAAAAGGTTACTTCCTGTGTCCATTCCAAGTCCTTTCAGCAGCTCATCCAGCCTGGTGCCCTTTCCATCCCCTCACTGTGAGTAAAAAGAACAGGCACAGCCTTAGGCCCAAGCTCTGTTCTCATGGCAGCTGCTGTGCAGCCAGCAGCAAGCCATGTGTGCAAAAGCAGAGCCTCCCCCTTAGTGAGGAAGGGTAGCAGTTCTACCTGAGCTTGATTTGCAGTTTCACTTACAGATGCTGAAGGAAACCTTATTCTCTTCCCTCCCCTCCCATTCCTCTTTGGGATCTGATCTCCTTCTCATAATAAGGGGAAATCTGTTCCATCCTAGAGAGTTCTATTAAACAATGAGAAGAATTCACAGTGGAGTACATCTCAAAGCATTATCTTTGTCAGAGTTAGCAGTTTTAGTTGCACTTCATACCACGTGCATAACGGGGCAGGGGACGGCTGCGAGGAACCTGCGGCAGCTCTCCGCTCCGCAAGTGTGAGGCGATGGGCAGCGCAGCAGCCATTTGGGTGGCTACGAACAACCTGCATTTCAAAAACGAATGTTTTTGAACTACAGTGCTGGCAGAAACAACTGTATTTGAAGTTAAAAATAATTTTTGTCACCTTGGCCAAATGAGCAACAGCTGAAAGTTTTGATTGGATGCCCAGAGTCCACACCCCCACCAAAAGTATAGGTAAACGCTCGTGTCCTACAGAGAACATCTATTTTCCGACTAGTAAACAAGTATTTTTCTGAAGTGATGTTTTGAGAGGTTGGATAAGATTTTTGGAAGCTTTTCAATCCTATAACCCCAAACAACACATCAAACATCCAAACAAACAAATTAAAACCTAGACAAGAATATTGGCTGCCATAAGCGGCCAGCCAGCAAATCCCTTCTCAATGGAAGCACACATTCACATACTCCGGGAACACGTTTTGCTATGCTAATCACCTCGGTTTAGAATAAATATGTCAGGAGCAAGTCTGGTCAAAGCAAATTAGGTTTCGTTGTTTGTTTTTGGTTCTTTTGTTTGTTTTGGTTTTTTTCTTGACAACTTAACCAACTTTAAACCAGCTTTAAGACTCGGAGTTGAAAGGATCTACTACAAACCATTCATTACAAAATAACAACTGAGCAGAAAGAACAAACCAGTAACTCCCCACTGGGGTAAGAGTCTCACACATTTATAAGGACAAGAGCAACAAGTATTTTCAGTATTCCAAAAGCAATGAAGCATGAACACCTTATTTGAGGACTGAGACTCACAGGCAAACCCTGCCTGCTTTTGCTTTTCAGGCAGGTGAACCAATGCACAGAAAGGTGTAAGATTTAAGGAGCAGTTAAGTTTTACAGAAATCAGCCTCTTTAACATCTTAATGCGTAAAGAAGTTTTAGTGGCTTGAAACAGTCACACTTCACACAGGGAGAACATTCACCAACTCAGCTTCGTTGCTCATTACACAGACACACCACTTACCACACGCTGCAGCAGGGAGACCCCATCTGTGTGCTTGCACCAGAACAGGGAGAACGGAGGTTTCCAGGTACCACCAGCCAGATGCTGGGACCATCAGTGGTGGCTCCGGAAAGCCGCACTGCATAACCTGCCCCAAACACAATGCTTTGGCCAGGGAAAGGGAGCTCAGAAGCTCCAGGAAAGCTGGCTCCTCCCAGGAGTTTATGGCTTGCAGCTGGCTGGGCTGAGCTGGCTCTGCAGCTGGGAGCCTGGCCCAGGTGGCAGCCCAGGGTGGGGATCACCCAACCCCATCCCACCTGGCTGGGACCACCGGCTCTGAGCCCTGATAAGTGGCTAGAAGGGTTTGAACTCTGACTGAACTGAAGTTCAGCAAACGCAACGCTTCAAACAGAACATTTCATGTTGAGTGACTCATTTGTTAACCCCAGTTCTGCAGCTGATTTCACTTGTTGATGGAGTCTCTAGGTGAACCTGTGGTGAATATGGTATCATACGATTAGGTGCTCTGTAAAGACTCTTTAGAGTCTTTTTAAAGAATTTATCTTTTTTAAAGACTCTGAAGTTAAAAATGAAATCTTGTAAATTTTGATACAGAATATGAAAATTGAGAGTATCAGTGCTCAATTTCAAGACAACAGCTTATCAGAAAACATGGGCATATTATATTTTAAATAAGCTGTATAATTTTGCTACATAAGATAATGACTATAACAGAAAAACAATTGAGAAACTATAATATAATTTAAAATGGCAAATTATGTCAACCATTTTTTTGTTTCAATTAATATTTGTCTTATCACTGCCAGCTGGAAACAGCTCAAATATCAACATATTATATAAGTAAGACCAATTCTGTGCTTTTATGTAGTTACATTTGATCATCCGAGTGCAAATTCAATTGAAGCTGTAAGTGAACTTTAATATTAGTAAAGACAGAAAATGCACTAAAAGTCAGACTTTTCAACCAGAAGAAAATTTACAACATTAAGAGTATGTTACTCCTCTTCAAAACTAGTTATTCCCAAATGTACATACAGTAAATGAGCAGATTAAGCACTGATGTACTAAGTACAATTACAAATCAGGGTCCTTTGAATACAAGTTGGCAGCCTCTTATTTTGAAAGTCCAGTCTGTTTTAGGAGGAAGGAAACAGGAAGTAAAAGTTCCTCCTTAGAGTGTATTTACTAATTTTATTGGACAAGAAAAAGACACATCTTTACCCAAAAGGGTTTTTGTTAGATGAATTTTCAAAGGTCTGCTGCAAATAGAGGCAGAAAGTTTCTCAAAAAACACCCCAACAAACAAGTTACACAATTTCTTCTAACAGAAAGTGTCAGGTAAACAAAATAGGGAGATTGGTACTGTCTCTTCTTGTTCCTGAAGTTACTGTTTCAGTGATGTTACACAAGCACAGAATCTGTTTCAATAGATGGTTCAAATTGCTCGCAACACTCACCTCTCTCTGTGTTTCTGCTGCCTAAAATAATACAACTACTTACTTCAAATAGTAGTGAGCTGGTCAGGACTTTATTGATAGAACAGGCCTTAACTACAAAATACTGACTTGACAAAACCAAATTACTTCATGGAGATAAATTGGTGTTACTGACCTATTAACGACATTGTCACTGGAGGTCTACACGGTGTTGTGCCAGTTTATCTCAGGCTGCAAGACAGATCTTCATGTCCCAGGCCTGAGCACTGCAGATGCCTTGACATGTCAAGTGCTACAGGGAGAGCAAGTCCTGTTCCTGTTTCCCCTGCTCTGAAGCCAGAAATCAGAGCTCTGGTCCTAGTTGAGCTGGTTGCAGGGAAAACCATCTCTTCCCAATGGTGTCTTCCAGAGACCTACGTAGGAAGAGCAATCTCACCCTTCTCAGGGTTTGCAGGTTCCCTGGAAGGCAGGTTGGAGTTAGGCACCAACATGTGGGCTCAGCTACTGCGAGGAATCTCCACATAACCTTGTCTTTAGGTGACTGTGAGTTGTGTGCATTAATTTTCAATTACAGCTCACATGGAGACATTCCTCAAGATCAGGCTTAACTTCATCCATCTTCCTTTCCTTCTAGACCTTACGTCAAACCAAAATGCCATGTGTCACATACAACTGCTTATCAATCAAGCCCTATTGAAATAGCTCAGTGGACTAGAGCAGGTACCAAGTATTTTTGCCTCCTGAGAAGTTGGAAGGAGCTCTGACAGAGCAAACTGAAATGGTTTCCTGAAGCTGCAACAATTCACTGTAGAAAGAGTTTAAAATGCACTGCCTGTAACTTCCCTATGCCTGGTGCACGGTTTGTTCTTGTCTCCCTGAAGGAAGGTTATCACACTGAAGATAAACCCAGCTGTGCCTGCCTGTTTCTGTCTTTCCTTTGCATTAGCTGTTTCTCTTGTTTTTGAGGAAAAGAATGATAGAGCTGAAATTTGCCAGTATAAATGGCAACACTCTCTTCTCTCTTTGTATCACTTTTGTATTCTGTTTATTAGAGCTAAGAGTTTGGCCTCATTTCTACGACTGTTTATACTTTTCAAAAGAGCTGTATATACTTTGAGCCACTACCAGTCAGGCTATGTGAAGCACAGAGTCTACACAGATTACCTTGGAAAAAAAAAAAAGGATACTAAGCTTTTCCATTAGACACAGAACCCTTATTTAATACAAACACTCCAAAATGAGAACAGACATATGATGAGAGTAATTTTTATACCTGGAATTTATACCTCTCCATACAAAGAGTAATATCATGCAGAGCTGCCCTGCATTTCAGCATCATCCGGCTGGACTTAGTTACAACCACTTTCTTTGATTTCATTATTCAAAGAAATAATTTCATCTATCTGATTGTACTAAGGCTGTTGATTACTTTCTCTTGCTGCCTTCATATCTGCTCCTGACAGATCTGGCTTAAAAGTAGCAAACTTGTAAGAAATAAAAGGCCTCTACCCACTGTACTTTGGTAGACGTGCAAAGATTCTTACTGGAGCATGGTGGCGACTGGGGACTTTTCTGGCAGCATGAGGCTCGTTCAGGATTTTCTCCCACAGTGAATGGATACCCCACGTGCTTGCTGTTCTTTCAAACAATGACACTGATGAGATTGCATTGGGAATTAAATCTGTCCATTGCTGGGGAGCACCAACAGCCACAGGACTATTCTCAGAGACCAGGAAGTGCTCAGAAGAAAGAGTTGGAGATGAAAACTTAAGGGAAGAATGAAAAAGAAAATCACGACTGTTGAGGTGAAAGTGTATCAGGTGTCATTCCAATGAAATGAAAAACAGGTATTTCCAAGCGAAGAGGGGAAGTGCCAAAGAAGAGTCAAGCCTCTATTTCTTACCAACAGTAAGAAGGCAGTGTATAGCTAAGTGTGGGGGAAACAATGTACCAGGAGGAACTTGTCAGCCAGATACAGAAAAGGCTGAAAGTTGTGGTATAGCAGTATGTTTTGCAAGAAAAAATCCTGACACATCTTGCAGGAAAATGCCCTAAGGATTCTTGCATGGATCCTACCAGGTCTAGCTAGCAACCAACTCTTGAAAGAGAATAAGGGGTCTTGGGGCCCAGGATGCTCCAGGTCATTGCTTCAGCAAGATGAAGGAATCTTTTTTATTATTATTTTCTTACCGATTTTAAAGGAACAGAGGATTTGGAAAAGATGACATAGATTGTGCGGACCTAGAGGACCAGAAAAGCTGTAGTCTGTTAGACTGATTCGATACAACTGCTGCAGGTAATTCCTGAGATCCAGCAACACTGAGTCAAACACCCCTGAATGCATCTACTTGAGCAGGGCCACGCAAACAGCAGCACGGTCTGTGCCTGAACAGCTACAATATGGCACTTCAATGTGGATCCTCTTAAAATGCCAAGACAACTAGTCCTGCACAGTATCAGGATCTCTCAGTACAAGTAGCATTCTGAGATGTTAGTGTTTGGTCTTTCTTATTCCTGCACTAAAAATGATAAGATTCTTTATTAAGGTCATTAGAGAAGCACATGGATTTCTGCCTTTGGGCACTTGAATACACAGAAATGGTGTTTGAAAGGTTCCCTTACATTCTTTGCTACCACACTGTTGTGCTCTCAGGCGATTTTTTTGGAAACTAAATTCTTAATGATTTGCAACTTTTAGACCTAATACATATGCTCCACTGCTGCAGAGATAGGAAATCTGGCAAGGTACACAAAGGAAAAGAACCAAAACATCCACATAAACATACAATCCCAGTGTTTTTACAAGTCATTATGCTCTCCTGAATAAATAACCCAGCTTCTAAACTCTGCCTGTCCTCATGAATTTTCATAAGAGAATTATTTTCCTTTTCATCGTTATTTTTATACTAACATAAAAAGGAATCTCAGGCACCAAACTATGTAAAAATAAAATGAAGTGCCTTGAATTTCAAAGGAGGAGGGGAGATGGCAGGAAGTTCATAATTAAAGCTGAAATCTTCTCTACCATTCCTCAGTCTGTAGTAATCTTCTGCAGCCACTTCTGAACCTTGGATTTTGCATGCCGCCTGAGATGCTTCAGCTTGGCACAGAGCGCTTAAAGGTGGAGTGTGCGGCAAATCTAATACTTTTATTGGCACTGGCTTGCTTCCCTTCCTTCTATGAGAGCCTCTGGGATTTTTCCCTGCCACCGGAAAAGAATACTTCTGAAGAGGATGAAGGTATCTTTTCTCTGCCCAGGACCTGATTATTTTGATATTAAACTATTGTATTAATCAGGTCTGCCTCCTGCCTCCAGAGTTGCCCAGATCTCTGCAGAAGCTGAATTGCTGATGGCACGTGAGGTTAATCTCAGCTGCCACATTTCGCTTGGAAGGAAAGCTGATCCTCACTACGCCGTGTTTCATGCAATTAGACAGTTTCAACATTGTTTTCACCAAATCTGGCAGAGCAGTTGTTTTCCACTATTTCCCGCTGCAGCTCACATTTCTAGTGACAATGTTGAACCCTGTGTGGCTGAAAGGCTGTACAAACAGAAAGGTGCAAGTTACTCAGCACGGCTAAAAATCCCAGCAGGTTTCTTGGCAGCATTTAATACCACCAGAAAGTTCCAACCGGACTGATGGATCTCTCAGAAGCTGCGGAGAGACGAGCTTTAAATCGGTCCTCGTTCCCGGACAAATGCAGGGGTCTGTCAGGTGTAACACCATCAGAAAGCCCATGACTCGCCTCTCTGCAGACATTCAGGTGCTTGGCTGCTGGGACAAACTAGTGGGCTGAAATAGGTGGCAGACCCACTCTGAGATGTTTATCACCTCTGTGTCCTTCAGTATGGTTTATAACCTGGTCTTATTTATTCTAGCAATGGCAGTAGTTCTGTCACGTGCAACACATTCCTTACTTCTACACTCCACAAAGCCCCTCTGCCTGAAAAATGTGAAGGTTGTTTGTTTTTGGTTTTGGTTTTGTTTTGGTTTTTTTTTTTTTCTTTTCTGGAGCAGAAAGGTTCAGAAACCTTATTGTCACTTTGCAACTGCAGGGGAAAAATCAACGACTGGTGCCCACCCCCCAGCAGCCTTAGACAGCTCAGCTGCGTTCTGCTTCATTATCTTGATTTTGCTTTTCCTGAGGCGAATAACATGCAATCCTCACAAAAAAATTGACATATTGCTGGTAGGGATGAGAAAGTAAATGCATTTAAAAAATATAGTAATAATTCTTGCCCTTAAGGCACTAAACCAAATGTTTTTAAAAAAGACTGCACAGTACTTCTGTTGTGTGAATTTTTGCTACCATGGTACAAACAATCAGTTACAAGCTGTGCTAGCAAAATATTTGCCCCTTCTGACACATTTTATTATGAGAGAAGCTTATTAAATTCTCAAGAAGGCTACAGCAGATTAAGCTGCTGAGGATTTTTACAATTAGCATCCATTACCTATGAACTCATATATGATTTCTGAATAGAATTGGCTTGTCAAACAACAGACAATTAAAAAAAACAAAAAAAAAATCAATCCCAAAGCCACCTCCAGAGTGTAGTCAAAATCCAATATTCTAGGTTTGGAAAAATAATCCGAATGCAGTTTCCTGTGTCAGAATAAGATGAATGTTAGAGAAATGCATGCTAACCAAACCAGTTATAGATATTATAAGGAGCTGGATAATTTTAAAATCCCATCCTTTTTAGCATCTAAATAGGCTAATGCTCCTGTTGCTTATTCAGCACTGCTGATTTACAGAGCTCAGTACTATGAATGTCTAAACATTCTGCTGAATTTCTCAGCATATTCACTGCTGTCTGTCTGGTTATTTGATGCTAGAGATGGAGCTCATAATATCCATACCATTCCCAGCTTCTCAAATGAGGCCATCAAGAGCATTACCCATGTTATAGCAGGCTGTGTCTTAATGAAAAGTGACTAGAGCTTCAGGAAGATCCCAAACCAACAGACAGAATTTACATAATCATATTAATTTGTGATAGTAACTGAATGTACATGATCCAGTCTAGAGACAGCACGTGGTAAAACACACCTTCAGGTAAAGTTTGAAGATGAATGTAATCGACATACTTGCAGAAGCCGCAAGATACACATTTCATGAGTTACTTCCACTGAGTTATTAAAATTTCACTTTGCTGTGACCTTGAGTCACGAAGCCTAGCAACCATGCATTACAAACCATCCGTTCTTCCCATACTCTTCAAAGACGTAGCTCCATAGGCTCCCCTACCCGCAGTGTAGCTCTGCATTTACACTTTTTAAAGTTTCAGCATTTTATAGCAGCTTTCTCAAAAGCGTATTTTACCTTGTGAAAAAGCGGGACTCAACCAGTGACATATTTAGATATATAGCACAACATTACCTGGCAGTTTCACACGTTTTGTAAAAGAAATAAAAGAGATTTAAATACTTTGCTGCTAAGTTATTAAACAGGAATCATTTCAGTGCAAATAATGTTGGCTTCATATGTGCCACCTTACTTCCAAGCACTCCTTCCCACCTGAATTTCACTTCAGCTTACATTTCCCTTGGTTTATCTTGCTGTGATCAACTATAAATCCGTGTCCTCACCACTTTGTTTTGTCCCCATTCACCATTTGTGACTTAACTTACAAGAGACTAATGTACTGAAGAAGGGTCAACATTTCTTCATCCCTTTCAACTCATTTGGTCTAATCCTGATATAACCTTCTCACTCATAAGAAATGAACTCTACTCGTCTGAGCTTCCAGGCAGCTTTCTCAACAGTTTCTCCTTCAATCCCCTTTTTTCCACTGACCTCCTTCTACTCACTGTTGATTCCTTGTGCCCTATTCTTATTTTTTCTACCATATCTCTGCTGTTGTGGTGGAAATGTAGGGACTGCACTATTTTTTTTTTCCCCTACAAATTCATCCTATTCTTTTTCCTCAATGTTTTTACATTTTTCATAAAACACTTCTCTCAAAACCTACTGTTTGTGGTCAATCTTCTGCCTGAGTGACATCTCTGGCTCTCTCCTCCAGCTTTATTTTCTCAAGATCTGGTCATCTTATTTAAGGAGAATTTTTAAAAATTGTGAAAAAAATTGCAGTGCCCTTTTATACTCACTGTTGTATTTAACCATTTTGATTCCAATCCTTCAGCCTGACTGCTCTGCTCCAACTTCCTCACAGCTAATCTCCTTTTGCTCTCACTTTTCCCCTTCTAGTTCTAAACTATTCTTTCCATCTTTGCTAGGAAGTATCATATTAAGTATTATATTCTCTCTAGATGGTCTCACAATGTCATTTTGGGGCTCTAGCTGTAATAATCCAGTGTTATCTTTCTACACTTGAATACTTGGAAATCTGAGAAACTGTATAGGTGTGCTGTCTGGTTTATCCTTCTATCTCTTTGTACCGTTACTGTGATTTCTTCTCAGGAACATCTTGTCTGCGTTAGAAGCTTGCTTGGTTTTGCCCAAGCATACAATATTTCTTCTCACATCAGCTTATCTATTTTTCAGTCACTGTTACCTTATCATCACATTTATCATCTAGATTTATTCTTTAACTATATCCTTCCTTTCCCAGATGCAAGCCATGGCACATTATCATTCTGCTTTCTACTACGTCCAAGAGGAAAACATCATTAATTTAGCTATGTCCTATATCTTCTTCCTAAAATCCTTACAATCTCTTCATCTCTTATTTTCAGGTGCATACTGTTCACGATACAAAATGTACATTTACCTTTAGACCTATCAGAGGTCTGGGTCATTAGTAAGTAATATTTTGGCGAGGGAAGGAGATATTTGCAAAGGTAAAATACAGAATATTTTGTTTGTTCCCAGAGCTGGAAAATAATTTCAATGCTCTGAAATACCTTCTGCCTGAGCTTATTTCCTTACATATAAAGGAAGCCAAAGGCTGGTTAAATCTTACTCTGAGGGTTGCAGTATAGCACAAGGAAGCTGTATATCAACAAGTCTTGTTTGGATTCATGCTGTAACAATCCTCATTTTTTTCCCCACCTTTTACAATTTAGCAGAGAGCCCCATACACAGGTGAACTGGAGTAATCAGACCACTGAATATCAGGAATATTGAAACTTCAGCTTGCATTTTGACCAACAGTCTACACACTTTCATCTTGATCATGATCCTAAGGTGTCAGTGGTGAAGCTCTTCTCTACCCATCTGTGAAGAGGGCAGGGTTTCCATTTCAGCACTCAACATATTGCTGGTGTGCTGTCAAGGGCCGGGTGAAACTCATTATGAAATGAATAGGTCTCATTGTGCTTCAGCAGAAACTCAAATATCAGTTTCTGAACAGACTGTGAACCTCAGTTATACAGGCAGCTGGTTCTAAACGAAGCAAAAATTTCTGAACTAACAAAGGAACTAATTAAAAAACCCCTCAGACTTCTGAGCTCTTCCTTTGCTAAGCTAAAATATTGTTGCAAATGAAAAATTTATACATAGATAAAACATAGGAGCTCAAGAACAGAAACTCAAATATCAGTTTCTGAACAGACTGTGAACCTCAGTTATACAGGCAGCTGGTTCTAAACGAAGCAAAAATTTCTGAACTAACAAAGGAACTAATTAAAAAACCCCTCAGACTTCTGAGCTCTTCCTTTGCTAAGCTAAAATATTGTTGCAAATGAAAAATTTATACATAGATAAAACATAGGAGCTCAAGAA
>NW_010245589.1:81216-146244 GCF_000690775.1 Eurypyga helias | reverse complement strand
AGGAATGACCACAGTGTAATTCAATTTGGCACTCTTAGGCTTCAGGTAAACTGGATTAGCTAGGGCTAGAAAAATCTGTCAGAAGACTTGAAAGAGATTTAAAGCCGAATGACTGACCAGAATAATGGCATGCAGCATTACAATGTATGGCAATGAAGAGTGAATAGACTAATTTGTACAATGAAACTACAGAATGTGCTTTGTGTTCAACATGGCCCATCAATTTAAATGCCAATAAGGTACAAAGAAAGAATTTCTAAGGAAGAGGAAAGAAAAAGCAGAGGACATAAAATTTTCCTGTATTTCTGTCTGTTGAATTGTCTTCTGATTAAGTCGAGACTGGAAGCTAGACAGGAGGAGCAGGTTTGATTCTTTATTAGTGTTTTCAACTCTTTTTAACTAACCCTGTTCTCCTGACTTCTTAACTCATTAAACAAATGAACGAAATACCTTTATGCTGTACTACAAACGTTAATTAGTCTTCCACAGTTGATGATCACTGATTGTAACAACCAACTAATTGGAACAGTTTGTTTTGTTTCATAAAAGAAGATGGGTTGTGTGGTGACCAAAGCTAGAGGCTAGGTAAATCAGCAAAGCAACATTCCTAACTGTCACTTCCCACACGTATTAAATAACATTTTTCCAGATATTGTCATAATAAAGCTGTGACAGAATAACACAGCTAGCATAAGCAGAATGTATGGGTTCCTACTAAACTTTATAAAGTGTGAGTGTAGATGATTCCAAGACAATTCTCTTTAGTAGCTGAATAAATACAGATAAATAAAAGAAATGCAATCACAAGCCATAACAAATCGCACATTAACAGGATATTGGTGTGGACCGGGTAGTTTGTGAGACATAAGGCATCCCATCATCCAAGAACCTCAGCAATAGCCTTCCAGCAGAGTATGGACAGCTTGGTGTGCTACTGCCAAGTAATCACTTTGTTTGAAAAAGCTTTTCCCCCACTTTTTAAAAGAAATCTCATCAAACTTCAGCAATGTTGGGCTTGGAACAATTGGAAGAATAAGGTGTTATAAATACACCCCAACTATTTTGACCTCATTTTGTAGAATCATCACTTCCAATTTACTATTTTATTTCCTGTGTATCAGGGTAAGTAGTTGGTGCCTCAGTGACCCTTCTTTTGAAAATGAGAATACGGAAAGTTCAGAAACATACTTAATATTTCTTTCTCAAAGAAGGAAATGCTGAGTATTTGAAACCAAAATAATCCATGGGAAAATGGATTTCCATATCTGTAAAAATGCTGAAGGAGAAAAGAGCTAATCTTGTCAAAATGTTTTACTTACCCGAATTCAGAGTTATAGGCTAGTTTATATTAAAAGCCGTTTTGTGTTAAACCAAACTTATACCAGAAGTTGTGAAAAAAGAAACCTCAAAATCAAACTGAGATATCTCAAGATGCAGTGAACAAATGCTTGGAGTAATTTGACTGAACATTATTGTGCAACCGAACATGATTTTTTAAAAAATTTGGTTTTTTGTTAAGAAAAAAAAAAGGACAATAGAACAGTTTCTTACCAATTTCAACGAAGAATACTAATAAACTGATCTAATGAGAGCTGATTACATTACATTTATCCTCTGTGTTTTATGAGGCTTCTTGAGTTTAATACAGTTGGAAGGCTCCTGACAGTTGTCAGGACAGTTCTATTCCTCAAAGTACAGTGATGAAAGAAAGATGAGAAAAATCTAAGGATGAGAATATAGTGCAAGCCAGAGGACAAATAAAAATACATAAAAATAAACAGGAGATAAAAAATCAGTGAAAATAATTGGGGTTCCAATGAACTGCACAGCATGCTTCAGCCCTCAGGTATATTTTCCTTTTTTTTGAAAAGTAACATGATTGTTAAATTTTACGGGGTTGTAAAAGAGCCTGAAGGTACAAAAATTGTTCTTTCTTTTAAAACTATGTTATGTTGTATAGCAGCATGTTTATTCAGACGTGTGGGATAACATAAACCCTCATTAAGGGACAAAAGAATTTATTTTCAAAGTGCAGATCTTCTAGACAGGAGAAAAGTACAGGGACTGTCAAAGAATATTTATTTCATGACAAGTTTTGCTGCTAGACTTAAAATGTAACATAAGCAAAATACTGCAGTAGTTAGAGTGATCACATCACCAAGCATTCATAAGATTTGTGAGAGTTTTTTATCCTGAATCCTGCAGGTCTAGTAGAAAGTCCCCAGAACACTCTGAAGCATTTGCTTTCCCTGGAAAAGTATGAAGAGAGGTAATGATAGACATGGCCTATTCTTCAGTATGCAAAGAGAATTCTAAGAAAATAGGTGAGTTTTGGGCTATTGGGAAAGTCTACTTTGCATTATCCACTTATTAAAGATACTGTCCCAGAAAATGGAAAAGGAAGGAGATTGGCAATTTTTCTTAATAGCTGGCATTCACTGGCAAAAGATTTCAGCTTTTAGACATTGTAATCCAACATGTTTCATCTCTACCACTGTAGAGATAAAATATGAAAGCAGCAACGCTAGATCACTTTCCAATATTGAAAAGAGGAGAGAAGATGTCTCCAGACACTTTTCCAGGAGCAAGGCCATGCTCTGCCTCTTGAGGTAATAATGAAGAAAAAAAAAAATCTTATTTTTCACTAGGTACAAATGATAATTGAATACTCATTTAAGGGTAATTATGTGCTATAGAGTCTTCACAACCTTAACATAAAATACATTTGTGATACCATCAAGATAGGTGGGGGGGACTACCGCAGTCTGATTTTATTGGCTTCCCAAAGGTGGTACGCTGGAAAGTCACGCGAGTGGATTTTTTCACCCTTCTGTGCACAATAGCAGTACTGACTTGGTAGAGCCTGAGTCCCAATTAAACGCCATCAGGCTACTGAGTGAATTTTGCATAATTAATGAAATATTCATTAGGTCAGACATGGACAGATACCGATTTGACAGCCCACTGACGACAGCATTTACCTAGGCTGATGAGACCAAAGCCCTTCTCCAATTAACGCAGAAAGAAAGGAATAAAACTGTAGACTTTGAGGCAATAAATAAAGGAAAGCCAACAACCACTTAGCAAAAGATCCAGAAGACTGTTCTACCTGAGCCAGAAGGCTTGAACCTCTTTCTTTACATTCTACACTCAAGGTCTCTTCACTATCCTACTCACATTCCTGAGGTGAGAGACTTTCTTATCAAGAACTCTTCTGAATATTCCTAGGAAAGGTTTTGATGAATTGACGGGAAAACCATTTTGTCAGAAAACTCCAGAACATGTCTGCTCAACACTTATAAGCCAAAAGCTTGTTTTCATTTTAAACTCACTTCTGTTTCACTTTCTGTTTCTCAAAATGTTCCCAGTGTGAAAAAAAATATCAGTAGGGAGTTGAGTGCAAACAGAGACTGCAAAGACTATACAGATAATTCTACAAAGTTAAGAGCTAATCCAAGAACATTTTAAAATACTGTACCTAATTGCAATATTTGATTTCAAAGAGGTGGCAGTTTTACACTGGCTGCAATACGATTTTTCTTCTTCTTTTTTTTTTTTTTTAATATGTTAACTAGAGTAGGAAATAACTCTGTGGAATCTGCTAAAAAAAATTGACTTTTTTATTGCAACCACCAAAGAATCTGTATTTACGTGTAATGAATCTGTTAGGATTTTGTTGTTAAAGTAGAGAACACAAATCCAATAATTGCTAGCAAAATGAAGGCTTGATAATTCTCACTTAACTAGTTTGGAAACTTGTTAGTCTTCCTTCCCCCGCTACTCCACAGAGATTTAATAGCACAGGTCTGTAGAAATGTTTCCTGGTAACTACATTTCATTAATGTAACAGAATCTGTCATGATATATATGCAATTTATTTATTTTAAACAGCTCCACGCGGTAGCCAGTTAAGTGGCTTAGAATGCACATACAGTCCTTTATAAAACATATACCACTGACTGTGCTGATGAGAAAGGTGAATATGCCTCCTCCAAACATGAAGTAACACTGTAGGCTTTCAACTCTACAGACATGAGAGTATGAGATGGCCTTTCATGGATGATTCAGTATTTTTCTGTTGAGGAAAGTCAATTCTGGAGTTCAGCACTGCCTCATGGGCTCCCTGTTCACAGCCTCCAGACCATGAAACCCACCAGGCCAAATCCTGAGAGCTCTGGGCTTCTGAAACTCTTTTCAGTTTTAAGGAGCCGTGAATGGGATTGGTATGAGATAATATTTGATCTTTTGACTACTGGCACTGAGAATTTAGCACTGACTTTCACAGCAAATTCAAGGGAGAAATAATGAGGGGAAGAGCTCAAACCACAGAAGAGAACTTAATTCGTTTCCTTGTTAGCTTTTGAAGTTCAAACATCCGATCACCTCTTCCAATTATTAGAAAGATCACACAAGAGTTTTGCATTGGTGATATTGACTGTAATTACGGTGCACTTTGGTATGGTGTTTCATTCCTTGACTTCTAGTAAAAAATTGGCTAAACAGTAAGAAGTGTAAAGTATTACACAGAAATATAAAGATTTTTTCCTCCCCTCTTTTTAAAACACAGAAGATGTTCACAGGAATGAAATTATCGTATAAGACTGGTTTAAATCTAGAAATACAAGCAATATATCTTTCACTAAGTGTGCTGTTTTTTTTTAAAAGTTAATGGCTCAACACTGCCTTTCTATAGTTAATTTGTAAGTGGTAAAATGATACTTGAACAGATATATTTAAAGAAACAAAATATTTTTACTTGATTTCTAATCATCATTAGTCCTCCCTATGTAAAGAGCTTTAAAACAGACTGCACTTTGGTGGCTCATGTCCATAAATAATGTCATTTGTGGTTCATTGGTTGAATTAGTCTGATATAAAATGACTAAATTGAAAATCTGTAGGTTGAGTTCTTGATGAGTTCTGGCAGAGCGCTAAGCAGGCAATCATAAGCTTATTAATGAAAAGAGAATGATAGAAGTTGAAATATTAAAGAAGTGGGAAGTAATAGATTAAAAGTTAATTTTGATGACATAACTTGCCCCAAATAAGAAAATGATTGATGCAAGAAGCTCCTTTTTAATGTTTTCATATGCTATTTCTTTCAAAACGGTGCTATTAGATGGAACTGTATGGCTATGAAAGGCATAAGGCACCTAAGACAACATTTTTCATCTTCTTATATTAGCTGTCATTCATGCCTGTGTTGCTAATCTAGTTTGTAGTGGGCAAACCTGTTTGGAAAAGGCTTTCACAATAAAAGTCTCTTGCAACCTTTAACTCAAAAATAAAGCCAAGATCCTTGCTGATGAATTCTTCAGCGTGGTCTTGGATAGGGCTCCATCATTTTTCCTTGTGAAGTTTTGTGGTTGAAATGATGAAGGATGTTGAACAAGATATGAAATTCAGCAGAAAACCACATCCACCTTTAGAGAGGCCAAAGTTTCCCACCCAACAGAGCCATACACACCGCGTAGGAAGCTGTGAACTATGCAAGGCAAGAGGTGTAACAGAAGAGTTGGATCTGACTCATTAGAATTTGAGCCTACTTTTATCGATGCTTTCCACTGCTATTGAAAGGCTTTGGAAGCAATAACTGGAAAATCTCTGAAGCGTAATGGTAAAATATAGGACTGGCTTACGAACTGTAAAGATCAGTCTTTGGTAGGTTTAAAAGTTATATATATGTTGAGCCTGCATCATATCGAAGACACACAATTATAAAAAGCAGCCAACTGACCAGCATCAAATGAAATGCAATGTTTTTAAGGTCTAATTTGCAAATTTCATACAAAATATATTGTTTGTAATATTCAGTGCAACTGGAATATATAATGTCATTTATCAAAAGGCAGATTTTAAAATGATGCACATTTAATACTTTTTCCAATATAATGGGATGCTGGAAATTGAAGAAAAACTTTAATAAAATTCCTTCACTGTAAACATCAGTCCCAGTCTTACAAAAGCATGCCTTTTATTAGCACTAAAAAGGCATTTCCACTGAACACATTCATGTCCTGGGGCTTCTACAGCAAAAACCAGCAATAAATTTAGAATCTCCAGTAAACAGATTATTGTATAAATACAGAATAATTTTCTGGGCATTGGAGGTCATTTGTAAACATTAAATAATAATTTCTGACTGACTAGATTACTCAAGAGATGGAAGATAAGGATAACCATCAAGAATACAAGGCACATATTAAATATAATTACAAATTTCTTTCCAGCCATTTCATGGTTAACATTTTTAGCCTATGGAAAATACAAAGAGTGTGAATTGGGAAATAGACCCTTACCCTACTGGGCTGTGGTAAACCCAGAAAGAGTGCTGATTCCAGGTCCTATGAGGATTAACGTAGTCATAGAGAAAGTCAGTAACAGCTCAAGGCAATAAGGTTGTTTGTTAAGGTTGTTTGAAAAAGCATGCAAATCCAAAAATTACCAAGCTACTCTATGTGCAATGCCTAACGTCTTCTTACAGGACAAGGTTACAAAGGCAGTGAGTCCCATCCAACTTTATTCCTTTGTTCATTATTCATCTGTTGGCAAATCTCTTGACATTTGCCAAGCAGATGACATTCATACCAATTACTGTTTTCATTTCTTGCTCACTTCAGAGTGAACAAGAGGCATTTTCCAAACAACAAAAAAGCCAACATTCCTTATGTTGTAGACAGCTCACAATCCAAGTCAGGAACAGACAAATCCCATGGAGGAGGTGATTGAACTTTTAACAGCCTACTTCCAGATATTTCAAGGGAAACAGGAGTTTTTGGCTGCTAACTTAGCTTTGGATGCTAGCTCTTGACTAGTTGATAAGTGCTATATCAAGAGGTTTATATATGACCAATTCTGGAGTCAACAAAAGAACCCACTGAGATAGTAACATTACGATGCTTTATTTTATCTTTCATATATTTAACTTTTCCTGCTGGCTTGTGTTCCCTGTGAATCTTCTGCACAAACTCACCACAGAATCATAGAATCATTCAACTTGGAAAAGACCTTTAAGATCACTGAGTTCAACCATAACCATACATTCACTTTCAGGCATGCATTTTCCACCATTATACATCTAAGATTCATATTAGATCACAGAGCTCTAAACACTTTATTTTATAGATAGATTGTATGTAATGCTCAGCTACTTATGGCTGGTGTTTATTTCAAATTCCCTCTCCCCCCTTCTTTTATTATCATGCTAATAAATGTTTTGTTCTGTGATAAGTAATTTTGGCTACTGTACCTTTCTAGTGAGGATGAAAGAAACGTATAATGCTATGTACGAATAACTCTAACAGCAAATTGCACATCTATCTACCCAATTCTGGACTTTATATCAATCCAGAGATACACAGAACATCAAAGCCAGGACCGTTCTCCAGAAAGGTCAGTTGAAAGCCCAGCTGGAATATGAACATCTACTGGGGCTCACGGAAGGACAACCACAGGTTTAAAGCAGGCATGGATAGAACAGGCACTTAAAAGAGGGGATTAATTTAAGAAATAAAAATTAAAGTATTAATAAGCAATGACTCTGAGGGAATATAATACCTAAAGATGTGTAAAGAGTTTAAATAGCAAGAAGACAAAGTGATAATTCTGGGTTTCATGTCTTTACTGCTCTCAGCAGCCGAGCCCAATAAGCTCTGCTACAAAAGAACACAGACAGTCAAGAGGAATGGCTTTTTAACAGAGCTTTTTTTTAATAAGAAAATAGCAAGAGCATTTTCCTGGTCTAGGAAAACCACAGAAAGTAATTATTTCCAAATAAATACTGAGGAACCATTTAGGAAAACTCCAGAAGGTTTAGCTGGATTTGAATAAATTTAGGCTAGTTATTAGCAGGTATCTAACCAGAAGGGTTGAGAAGCTAAGGATTCTTCCAAGGGGAGTAGAGGGGGCAATAAACCTTGTTATCTTTAAGACATATATATGATGCTGTTGCAGAGGGATTGGACTTAATGATCCAAGAAGTCACTTTTGGTCCATTTTTATATACTACTAAAAGTGTACAACTAGAAATATTAAGAGCAGGAATATTACAAACTGGTATTCAACTCATCCAATAATATTGTCTTTAAATGCACAAACTAAATATATAGAAATGTTAATTGAAGTGCAAAATGCACAAACTAAATGTATAGAAATGTTAATTGAAGTGCAGAAAGTAATAGGTTATTTTCTTATTCCAGTCAATATAATAACTTTCTAATGATCGCAGAGGTATCCAGAGGTGTTGATGTGGTTCTCAGTGAGGGCTCTGTTACTGGTCTAAAAGGAGTTATGCAGCAGGAGAATGCCTCAATAACCATTGTATTTCCTTTTGTGCTTGCAGCATCCTCACAGTAAAGTAGAGCAGTGTAAGATAGGAGCTGCTGAGTAAAAGACAACGACCTTAGCAGTAAGACGTTCACCCCATCAGCCATGTGCTTGGAGACTGTGAATAAAATACAGTAAATCCCCTGTTGATAGCAAGAACAAGTTCATCTATTGCTATTGGCAAAGCAGACAGAGATGAGGACTACACACTCTAAAACCCATTATAAAAGAGCTGTTCACTGTCATATATTTCAAAAATTACTCATGTCCAACAGGAAACAGTCACCTTGCACTACTCTAATGAGCTCTAAAGCTGATGAAGCATGACTAGCAATGAGTTCCCAGTTCTGAGGAGAAAAGTGCACAGTGGCTAATTGGCCTCGGGATGGAGAAAGTTTCACACCGGGCTATTGGTGACAACCCCCTTGTCAGCTGTTGCACAATTTCCATAGGAAATGTCAGTGCTCTGCCCGACCATACTTTAACATGTCTACATTTTTCTGTGGAATTTTGAAAATGCCTGGAAATGTCAAAATGTGTGGGACAAAACATGGGAATGCTTTGGGCCTTCAGCACTTTTTCCTTTGAGTCAGGAACCATATTTGAATTCAGCTTTAAAGATGACTGCAGTACCTAAAATCAAGGAAAGCAGAGCACTCTACTTACTCTACACCTATCCAGAGCTTGGTAACGCCAAAACCAGCCTAAAATGACAAAATCTCACCTACTAAGGAGAAATACCATAGCCAACTTCCTCCAGAAAATAATAAACTGGAGGATTTTTTGTGCAGAACGTCCTGGCAGCAAGTAGGTTGCTCTCACGACTAATAAGAGAACTAGCTCATATCGTCTTGACTGATGAAATCTAGTCCCTCCACAGACTCTCCCTACGGTCTCTTTAGTTAAAAGTAATTTACCTTAGGCAGAGTTGAAACTGAGAAATGGACCACTTGGAGAATGAGACCTTCAGTTTACGGACTATTCTGCTCAGTAGAGTAATGTCTGCTTTTAAAACCGGTGAGTGCTGCTCCAATATTTAAGCATCCTTGGACTGAATCCCAGGCTGTTAAAGGCGGAGACTGTCTTGGAGGAAAAGCTATTGACCTTTGGGAGTTCATGCTTAGACCATAATTTTCATCATCAAAATTTAAAAAATAACTGTAATGGGGAATAAGGAATAGTGCCAAGCTCTTATTGTGTTCTCTCTTAATATTCAGTTGTCCCCTGGAGCACTTGTAGATTGATGGCACATCATATCATGTGCTCTCTGTCTTATTAAAAGGCAACTTAGGCCACAAAAGGAAAACAAATATTCTTGATTTCCGCATGTCTATTACTTGTCTGC
Organism: Eurypyga helias; assembly: GCF_000690775.1. Taxonomy (NCBI): domain Eukaryota; kingdom Metazoa; phylum Chordata; class Aves; order Eurypygiformes; family Eurypygidae; genus Eurypyga; species Eurypyga helias. The sequence continues at coordinate 136,574 of NW_010245589.1, read as the reverse complement.
TGCAAAATCCAAAGCTTTTGCACCGTAGCAGAGGCATGCCTTTGTTGTCAGTCAGGCCAGAGATGAAATACTTTTAAAAGCTTTCAGGTTTTCTCCGAGGACTTGCACACATCTCTTGCACACCACTTGCTCCTCACATTATGTTCTGTACTTGGCTGTGACCTCAAAGGCCTCTCTCTCTTTGATTTTCCTAGATTCTCATTTATTTTTCTGGACAAACAGCATGAACTACAGTTAAACTGTGCAATGTACCATGTGTGATTAGGCATTAGAAAGAACAATAGTCTTTACAGAGTAATGCACTATAGTTTACAAATTACAAAAAAAAAAAAAAAGGGCCGTTTACTCCATTCTGTTCATGTCTAGAACTTTCATTCACAGAGGATTAAAATTATACTCCAAGATTCTGTCAGAGGTACCCTTGGGAATAACAAGCCCAAATTTTGTCAATTTCCCCAGTACAATATATTTGTTTGAAAAAACCCTAATGCGATCTGTTGAGTTTGGTGAGTGTCTGTTTAATAAAATATTTCTATGCTCTTTCTGCTGTAGTGACAGTTTATGCCAGTAGATTAGAAAAATCAATGCTCAGCATTAGAGGTGAATAAAATTTTTTTGCATGAAAACATGCCTTTTTCTGAGGGAAAATCGGATTTAGTGGCTCCAAAAGAGTTTGCAGAGAGATGTAAATATTATTGGGAAAAAATCCAACAAAATTGAAATAGCTTTATTTTTTTCTTAAACAATGGTCAAAAGATTTTATTTTTGCCCTCAACTGGCCAGTTTTCTTTCCTTAATTCTGAAAATGTTAATGAACACAAGAATTCATTTGGTGCCTATAAACAATTTATTTGGGCAGTAAAAATTAACTAATAATGGTGAATTAATCCCAGAACTTTAAAAAAAATGTGCGGATGTGAAAAATAATTTTGATATTTATGTTTTCTGCACGCAGTTCATACATTAACAACTAAATCTTCAGAAGGATTTTCTTATGGAGAGGGATTATGGTAAATTACTGAGAGGAGTCCATCAAAGTTATGGAGCCCTGTTACTCTAGGAAGGCCTCAGTGTCCCAGAACACATTTTTTGGCATGCTGCCCACCCAAGAGGGATGAACAAACTGTGTTCTACTGCAGCACCACTGAAAATAATTGCATTTTTCCTCAGCTAAGATTAAATAATAATTGAAAGAACAGTATTTTTACAGCATATTTTTTCAAATTTTCTGCATAATCTTGCCTGTCTTGCATCTGCCATCTTACAAAAAAGCATCAAGGAATCAGTGAAACAGGGAAGAATTCAGCCTGCTAGGGAGTCACATCCCTTCCCTCTTCCTTTTAGCACAAATGGAAAGAAAAGTGGGGAATCACACAGAAGTTAGAAATATTGACACTTTCTGAAGCAATAAAAGCTTACTAGAAAAACTAGTGGGATAGTCTCCATGAAGGAAGATGAAAAAATGAATAAACTACACAGTGGTCTTGCCCTATTATTGTCTGTGTTCTCCCATCTTGCTGCTTGTGGCAGGCGTGTCAGGAAAATGCATACAAGTAAAACATATAATTAACACTGTAAATATTCCAACAGAAAGCTGAAGAATGTTATTTGGTAAAGTTCTCTTTGGGATATTCTTTCTTTCCTGAATTGTACTTAATACACAAATGAACAACAATTATTTTCTGACTCAGCATGAAAATGAACAAGAAAAAAGCTATGAACACAGCAAGGCTAATTGGGGAACAAACTGATGTTATTAGTAGAACCAAAGATAATTAATCATCTCCCAGGTTTGGTTCTGTTACAACACCTCATGTAGATTGCTCACCTATTCATGCTTTGATCAACGTTGCCACGTAAGTCATGCAGAATTAAAGCTTAGGAACAAGCCCTCCCTCACATCGGTCGGGCCACTAAAAATGTGGGAGTCAGGTTTTCAGCACGGGAAGATATTACCCCCAAAGGAGCCCTTGGTGTTGTGCCAACCCTCGTTAGCATTTAGCAGCAAAGCAAGCAAGAGAAAACAGAGATGCACGAGTCAGAGGGCAGAGCAAAACAACAGGGTTAGGGTTTACGGGCCCTATATATAATGCATTTCAGAAGGTAACGGGTGATCTAATCCATAGGCACTGAGGAACAGCACTGTCAAAGCGCTTGCGAAGGTGCACAACTTTTCAGTAAATTCCTTAAAGGGCATTTGCTGTGGCCAAAGGTCTGTAACGCTCCTGAGCAGTTCTTGAAAGCAGGCGGGTCACTGACATTCTCGCAATTATTAATGTCCTTCAGTGGTGAATTCCCTTTCGGATACGAGGTAAAGCACACAAATAGCACATAGAACAGCAGCGGTATGAAAATGCTCAGTTTCACATACAGGGATGATTTACTGGACTTGTTTTCAGCAGGGTCCTTCCTAACCAGCATGGACCGCTGGACCGTAGGGTTTGTAAGTAAAGCGAGGGAGATTTGTCTGCTCGCTGTGGGTAAGCCTACTTGCCAACGTTGCCGCGTTGGTCAGACCAAGCTTTTGATGCGTAGTTTAGAAGAACAGATGTTTTATCTGGGAACTTGTCCAGATCTTAAAAAAAAGATTCGTGAGGAACTCAATAGTGGCCTCTCTTGTCAGCAGCAGTAGCCTTGAAAGTAGTGAAGAAATACTGAGTAAATAGCTGGATCTGTAAGTCGAAGCAGAGCCATTGCTTGATTACCTTTGTGAGTGACATACTCTGCCATGATGAACTAATTGGTGATCACCAGTTAAATGGACTGAACAAGGCTGTAAACTCTGGACATGTTAATATGGCCATTACTTTTTCATCAATCTTCTTTTCTCATTCTGCTCTTTTCCAAAAAACCCAAGAGTGACATCCTTCCTCCCCATTAGCTGCACGAGCAACACCAGCAGAGACAAATGGCAGGAAGTTTTACAGGAATGCTAATGTATGAGAAATCTTTGAGAGATATTAACTACTGCATTTCATGCAAAACTGAACTAATAAAGACTCTTCCTCATAGATCATGTCCAAATTGAAAGAGGTGTTAATCCACACAAAAGACTTCATAAGGCTCTATCATCAGTCCAAGGACTATTAAGCATATAAGAAGGTACCTTCAAATTTATCTTTTACACTCTCTTCAATCTCAGCTCAGTCTTGCCTTTTCTCTTAATGCCCTGTCCAATTTGTACTGTAAACGCCTTAGAGGATGTGCTGACAAAACGCTATTATCTGTCTGAAACACCTCCCAGACATCTTCTCCCTTATCTTTGAGACCCAGGGCTGCTCACTGGGAGACTGTGGAGGTGGGACAGAGGAGGCTGTGCAGGAGGGGACAGGCTGGCCCTGAGGCATGAGACTTCTAGCAGGCTCCTTTGGCACCCTGGGGTACCCCACACCCAAACCTACCGGGACCGTGAGCTGCCACAGACCCCCACTGTGGGCCCTGCCAGCTGGGTCAGGGGATCCCATATCCCACAGGTCCACAGCCACAGCACTGTGAAATACGTGACAGCTGTGCTGCCAGATGTGAGGGTCTTACTCTGGAAGCATGAGACGGAAAGCCTTACGGGATGAGTTAGCCATCACAGAGCCAGGGTCTGAGTAAATGTAAAATAACCAGTTTCCATTTAACTCAATTTTATACACTGTTATTGCATTCCTCCAGTGGTTGAAAAAGCGTGTGTTCCAGCACAGAGGGAATGAAACAGCAATGGCATTGTGTTGTCACTGGTGATTGCCAAGGTAGCTACACTATACCTGGAAAAATAGTTTCCTTGTGCTGCAACTCTTCAGCGGGCCAGTTAATCGGGTGATGCAAATCAGCGTAGCTGTGGCTGGAAGCCTCAGCAATAACGCAGGATGTTGCTCTCCTGATTACTTTTTGCTGAGCCTACATGCTTTGTAAAGCCACTACAGCAAGTTGATAATGATGCATGAAATGGAAAATCCTTCTGAGCACACCCAAAAGCGCTGTGGATGTGCAAAGCAATCACAAGGGTGCCCTGTAACCTGATGGTTCTTACTGCACGTGTGCCCACACTAACGTGTGCAGGCTTTCACTGGTTTTAAAAAGGTGTAACTCCTCCTCTTGTAATGCATTTACTCCTGATTAACACAGCTTTAAATCCAACCAGAGTCAGACGTACAGCAGTATTCAGGTCAGGCACAGAAAAAAGAACAGAATACTGTGGGACTAAAGATGAAAATCTTTAGTGGTGTCACTCCACTGATTCAAATCAGCAGAGAATTTGTCCTAGTTACTTTCCTCATTGACATGTCTCCCCTCTGAGGCAAGGCTAGCTGGATATTTTGAGAATAAAAACACTTTGGTGACATGTCGGCTAATATCACACATCAGCAGTAGTTCTTTCAGCATTAAAAAACTTGCTGGAAATTGTTTGGAGAATTTTCAAAGTAAGTTTTCAATATTTTTCTATTCATCTCCATAGTCACACTGCTACTCAAAGGTTGGCTGAAATAGCTGCAGGCAGTGGAGGAATCATAGAGAGACCACATGAATCACAGCCTGGCTTCTGGGAAAAAAAAAGGATATTCAGCTCCTCCTCCATACCATTACTCTGTACGGTTCTGACTACTTTTGGGACATTAAATACTGGAAATAGCTCAGAAATCATTTGGCTCAACATCTATGTCTATATATCATAAGGACTACTATGTAATGCAAGTGCTTTAAATCCATCCTAACTAGAAAACCTAAGATACATAATGCCAAAAATGTCATTAGAGTGTAAGCACTGCACAGAGCCATGCTCCTGACATCCTTCCAGGGTTCATTCCATATTAAAACCCAAAGATTAAACATGCCTCATACACATTACACCATTAACTTTGTATTATAAATCAAAGACAATTTATTTTTACTGGATTAGCTTCCTCGGCCGGGTAGCAGTGAGATAAAATGAGATGAAATACCAGTGGATGGGAATCAGATCATCCTGAATTTGGTTTGGCTTAAACAGTTGTCGAGCTACAATCTCAGCTGGCAATGACATTTAGGGACCTGAGTTGTTACAGGCAAACTTTTGTTTCCCTAGTGAATACGGAAAGAAATTGGATACAAGTCCCCAGATTTATCACTCAAGTGTAATGAAAGCAAGGCAATATATTTTTCTTAAAGTACACACCAACCATTCAGCGTTGCCCATTACAGTACCGCGGGTTTTATTCGGCAGCTGTTGGCAAGTGGAGGGGCTTATTCTTCAGTTTTATGGTTGGTCTTGACTCAGAGAGACTCTGGAGATACTCCAGACAAGTTTTCTTACTGGTTCTACTTGTTCTGCTTCCCAAATAGGGCAATGTTAGTTGGTTTTCTCTAAATTTATTTTAAATTTCTTAATTTTTGATTGTTCATAGCATATTTCAACCTATGCCCAGTAGACTTTGTTTATTCATAGCTTCTCTCAGTGAAGTTCTGTGGTCTAACTTCAACATCTTGGCCAAAGCTCTTAACATAGTACCTATTTCATTTGCTCTCAATTCATTCAACAACCAAGCCTAGAGCTTTCTGTAATTATCTGACTCCACAGGGAGATGCTTTACAAAGTTTGACCAACATTTTTCAGTTCTTTACCAAATTTAACCAGAGGTTGATAAATTTAAAACTCCCTTTATTAAATATCTTCTAAATGTTTCTTATTAAGTTACTGGAACTATAGTTGTCTCTGACATGATGTTTTCATATTCCAGGATTTCAGATTTTAAAAGATGCACAGTTACTGCTCTCTGGGAGGAGAAAACCACACCCAGAACCGTGAGAATATTCTGCACTCCACACTACGTGGTGCACCATGTCCCATTTCAGCTTTTTGGAAAAGCCTCAGTTATAAATATTAAGTTTTCTGTTTATTTTTGGAAAAAAAAGCAATCTAAACTTTCAAGTAATATTTTAAGATCATGGTTTTCATTTTGAAATTTTCTGATTTTACTTATTCTCGTCATACTGGATGTCTATGAAGATACAAAAACTCAAACATCATAAAGTCTCCATACCTGTGTACCAGCTGCTTGCGGCTTACACAAATAGCAGTTTCATAGTCATGAGTGACACACACTTTGTGGGGGGTGCACTTCACCTTCAAACATGGATCCTTGGATGGATCGAGGGCTACAATAAAACAGACATATTAAAAAAGAAGGTGAGAAATGCATATAAAGTTATGGCTTGGCAGATAGGTGACAACTGGTTAGAATGAACACTCCTACATTCGAGTGAATAAATGTTTTGCCATTTTATAGTATGTGTCGTCATTTTCAGACCGCATGTTAAACAGAGATCTTTAAGTAGAAAATAGATGGAGGACTTAAAGACTCTGATTACTGAACAGTGATCTGAGTCTAACTTGGCATTCACATTAATATTAGACATGACAGTTTGGGGTGAAGTTCTGGTGTAATCAACTATATTGTGCTGTTTATTTCAAAGAAAAGCTATGGTGGAAAAAAAATACATTCATGAGTAGCAAAACAATTAGTATTTTAGAAGCTAATAACTGACATATTGCGGAGAGTTAATAAATTTAATTTCACAGATACTGTATCACAGACATATTACTTTGTAGAAATTATTTTTCATTTTTACAGATAAGCATCTCCTGTACTTAAAATGCTTGAGAAGAAGAGCAGTAATAACAACAAAATAATCCTGGGCTTTTATACAACAACTTACATCACCAGCAGTGCTGTCGGAAATGGGATTAGAGAACATGGTGAGTTGCTCTCTCAGAGCAAATATGCCCAAGCTGTTGTCCCTGCTGATGCTCCCCAGGGAACGTTCTTCCTCTCAAGTCAGTTCTTACACTCTTTATTCTCCTCCTGACACTATACAATGTCCCCTCTCTTCGTGGTAGCATCCTGCTTTGGTCTAAGGCTGTGGTTCCCCGAGGAGTGATCACTACTGCTGTGTCCTTTTCTCCAGGAGCTGAACAAGAGCCGAGGACAGACAGGGACACATAGCCCAGAAATGTATCTTCAGTACTTCAGCCAGCCCCAGGATGAATGATATGGCGGTCAAACTTCCTCTCAACAGTTCTCAAGTTGCTGGCGAAAAGGACAGGGCAGCAGTAAAGGGAGCTTCTCTCCCTCTGATGACATTTGAGGTACCGCAGCAAGCCAGGAGTCTGGAATTGTGCAGAAAGGCATGGCATCGGAAGGTGCAAGGCTCTGGTGTTTACCCTCTGCTACCCTCTTTACAGTTTTGATTAGGAAAGATCCCATGAACCTTCCTCCTGAACCAATCCTCTTGTTCAAATCTGCCCCTCCATAACAGTATACTGCAAGGCAGCAGGACAGTGAACCCATGGGATTGAATAATGCTGTGCCATGATGATGATGCAAATAGACTTTAAAGCCTGCAGACAGAAAGTAAGCACCCAAACTGGCATTTAATACAGACACAAGGATTAACACAGGTTGCCCAGAGAAGCTGTGGATGCCCCATCCCTGGAAGTGTTCAAGGCCAGGCTGGATGAGGCTTGGAGCAACCTGGTCTAGTGGAAGGTTGGCAGAGGGTTGGAGATGGGTGGTCTTTAAGGTCTCTTCCAACTCATCCATTCTATGATTCTACGATTAACACACATGTGCACATGCATACACGCACACATGACCTGCTTATCCAAAAAGGTACTCGGAGACTGAAATGGCAGGGCTTTACACTGCCAATATTCTCACTGGAGGCTCCTGCAAAGATCCTCATTTAGGTTGCAATGAACCGTTTTCCCCAGATGCAACAAACACATTCAGAAAGGAGCCCTGAGAGTCTGAAGAGCCCCTTCATTTTTTTCTCTATACACAAACACGTCTCCTAAGACCAAACAAAACAAATAGCATATGGCATATTACACTAGGTTTTAGTAGAACTGCACATGAGCGTTGTGGTTTAACCTCAGCTTCCACAATACTTTTCCCCTCTCCTCAAATAAATGAACATAGTAAGCATGTATCAGAGGTCTCATGTGACAAAATCAGGGTTTGGTTTGGATGTTGAGCACCCAAAGTGAGTGAGAGGGTCTGCTCTCAGTGGAGGCAGGAGCTGCTCCTTTACAGACAAGAAGATGCTGGTGCATTAGGCACTGGATCAGGCGTGGGAGCAGCTTCCCGGTCCCTACAGAAGCTCATCTGAAGCAGACTATTTGCTGTCTTGCCTGTGAGCAAGACTGTCTGCTCCTGCCAAGTTTCTATAGACTGCTTCCTTAAATGAGTGGTGATTTGGTAATCTTTGAAATAGAAAACCAGGAGCGATACAGTGCTACGCTGGAAACCACTCCAATTAGAGCACTGATCCCACCTGGGAAAATCTCTTATAAATACTTTTCTGCAATCAAGTCCCATTTGAGAGGCTATCTATCTAAATTCATTCTGTTACAAAAGGATGCTTCTAAAGATCAGCAATAAGACGTATCTGCCAGGATGAATTACAAATATTCAAAAACTGGTTATGTGAATACTTCAGGGAAGGGAAGCCACAGCCATACAGAGAAATTTCACCTTTGTTTAAGAAGCGATTTTTAGATAGGCTTTTTTAGACATTATTTTGCCATGGATTTGTTTTTCTGTTCCTCTTCAATGTGTCCTCAAATCCCATTTAACCTCTCCCCTCCCTCCCCAGGTAATGGGCCATTCTTGGAAATGGGCAACTCTTAGTTCCATTTCTGGGACTGTATAAAGCTCTTACTGCACATTATGATAACTGAGTTTCCCACTTTTACTGAACAAACAGAGAAACTTTTGAAGGATACTATTTGAAGTGCAAGAAGTTTCAGTTTGCTATGTACCAAATTGCTTTATAGGACAGCCAATGCACTTCCAACAAGCAGAGGATTCTTCTGTTTTCCTGCAGTGCTGCAGCTGTTCCGTGTTGGATTAAACAGCCATAGCTACAAGCTCGTACCACATTAACACCCATTACAGATTTGTGATGGGCAATTGAGCTTCACTAGTGCATATGTATTCAGTGAAACGCCTTTGGTGCAAGACATGGGGAAATCATAAAAACAAAAGTGTTAAAAGCTTTCTCTTTTAAAGCCATTAAGACTGATAGAAAAGGTGAAGTGAGCAAGGAAGGAGAAAAGACCATCTGTTTCCTGCACCATAAACAACAGGGCATCAACATCCAATGAGCTGCCATGAGGAAAACATACGGGCAGTTGACTGAGGGGTCAGGGTCTGTCCCACTGAAGAGACCAAAGGCTACAAAGGCTCTTCAGGGGTGTTTTGTTGTTGCCTGCTGGTGTCCTAGTTCTAAGTCAGACCAACAGGCACAAGGGAAGTAGCCCGTCCCCTGCTCTACATTCCCAGAACACAGTGGGTGAGATATATTTTCTTAATCCCCTTACTTCACTCTCACTGGAGACTGAGTTAAAGACTGAGGCAGATGTTTGACAGGGGTTGAAATGGCAAACCACAATTTCCTTACCTATCTGTCTAGCTAGGTAATCTGAAAGTGCAACCCAAAGCCGTTAATACGTAAGCACCACCTGGAGCGTGAAGAGTCACCGGATTAGAGGTTCAGTGGGCTGACATAATTCAAAGGTCATATCCACACCAAATAATTTCATGGCCAAAACTTTTGCTGGCTTGCAGCTGGCCTTGTTCTTTTACTGGAGCACATGCACGTTTGTCTGCTGGTGACACATCCTTGATGCAATATGCTGCATCATCATAAACCACTGTGCACACTGGCTAGGAGCCCAAGGCTAGTAGCTGTCAACATTGCTGGGCTGCTGGAGAGCACCCTCTGGCCTTGTGCTCACAGCTCTCTGTCAGACAGAGCTGATAGAAAGTGGGGATGTAGGTTTAGGCTTGAAAGTCAATACTAGCTTGGCATGAATAAGGCCCTCATGGTCTATGTGACATCACACAGTTTCAGTACTTAGCATGTTTTCATTGTAAAATTTACTCTAATTGAAGAATTATGTCCACTTCAGGAACTCCATAGGTCTTGTAAGGCATAAAGTGCGTGCATTCATAAATGCACACACTTCTGAAGTATGCATGTTCTGAAATAGCAGCACATAGTACATTTTTTCTTTTTAAAAGAAACCCAGCTTTGAAATGTTTTAAATGAAAAAATTGCCTATCAAAAAAGAAAAATATTGTTAAGCACAGGAATGGGAAAAGATGCGGTTGGAAATCCCAGTCACTATTTCCTTTTAAATCAGGCCTCAACTTCTCTCTACCTCAGTGTCATGTTTCTATAATCTGAAAAGAATAATAATGCTGGCAATAATAAGAAGTAAAGCTTTTCCCTGCCTGTGAGTTGGAGAAATTATTTCATTCATGGTGGAAAAGCTCATGGAGATCCTTAAATGGAACATTATAGAAGCATCATTTATTATTCATTACAAACAGCCCTTACATACAGCTCAACAGAGTCGAAGAAAGTTTATTAAATACAAGTGAAACTGTGGGCTTGTCAGAAGACATCAAAAACCCCCATGATCTGCATTATTATTTCAGAGAGACTTTTTTTTGCATTTATGCAGAGCGCAGAATCTATATGAACATAAAAGGTCAAGATAGGGATTTATATATCTGCAAAGTTCCTCAACACGTTAAATAAGTTTGGAAGGTTGTTCTACTGCTAAGCAACACAAGCCCTAAGGAGGGCTCATAATTAGAAACAATTTCTGAAATATGCTAATCAAAGATCATGCTTTGTTAATCAGATTTCTACATGACTAGGAGCAGATGCTCATCATCTGCAGAAGAAAAGACCCTTGGGAATAAGATGAAACATAACAACCATATTTGTCATCACAGTTCTTTTTATCCTAAAGCAATGAGTACGAAATCTTTGAAAACGAAGAGCCAAAAGTACAAATAAATAAATGAAAGTGGGAAGAGGAGTGAGGAAAAAAAATGGAAGTTTTTTATTATAAAGACATTATTTTATCAGCTTGAAAGGGAAACTACAGCCATTCCTTTTCTATGTTAAAGAGTTACTCAGGTTTGCCTGCACAGTAACAGCAAAAACACCTTAAGCCTGGCTGCAATATGTGAACATTTCTCCACTTTTCTCTTTAGACTGAGAGTGAAGGTGATGTTGATATCGTTAGTTAATGATCTGACAGTGGCTGAGGATTGGTCCAAAATTATTGGAGGGGCTGTATGTCCAGGTGTTATTGGAATTAAAGGTTTCACATGAACACAAATCCGTTGCTGAACACCCACTCCAGTCACCCTCCCTATCTTTTTGTGGGTCCAGGCTCCACAGTTTCCTGTCCTGAGCTTTTCCCAAGTTGTTCAAATCTCTGTGCAGTTGGTCTCCAAGGGAAATATCCATCTCAGGAGGCAGCTGGCTGAAATACAGGGAAATATAGTACTGCATATCTCTCAGCATAAACATTTTCAGAAGTTTTTTCCTGGGAAAATTTAGAATTTCTGGCTTTATATCTTGGCTCAGAAGTCTTACTTTCTCCTTTAACACCTAGAAGGCTTTGACACTGAGAGCTGTTTTCTGGCCAGCTGTCCCGGTACCCTGATTTCTGGAGACTCTTCCCGTCTGGCACAGCACCAGTGAAGAACTGTTTAGATGGGCCAAGGTTCCTGCTCCACTGGCCACAACTTTTTTGAAGGAAAATTGTAGTCTGTATGTCAGCTGATTGCCCTGCAAAGGGGAATGGCTATCATCCGTATGCAGTGACCCAGAACCTATGCCAAGCCCATTAATACAAAATGCAGATGCAGAATCAGAATTCCTGTCATTAAGGGATAAAAGACTGCATTCCTTTTTCCAGTCAGGCTTTTATTATGCAGAGCAACCGAAGGTTCCTATTAAAACTATAAATCTTCTGAGGTTACCTCACAGAGATACCAGAATAATTGGTAAACAATAAACACCAGGGATTGCATCAGACCATTAACAGCCTCCTAACAGTATGCTGACATCTCTTTCCAACACCAGAAGGATTACAAACACCAACTGCATCCCAAATCCGTTTCCTTCCCTGCCCCACAGAGCAGACCAGAGAACGTTCACTTATGAACTCTACACTTTTCTCTCCCCCTCACCCCCAAGTACACTCACCAGAGGCTGTGAGTTTGCAGTGTAAATAAATCAGTGTGGGACAAAGACCTAACAACAGTGTTTGAGAAACTTTTCTATTACAGTCCATGTTTTTATATATTGCCACTATAAAAGAAGACTTATGGCTTGCGGCAACCCCTTAGTTCAGGCAATGGCAGTACAGGGAGCAGTGGCTTGGTAAGACTGTAGCCCTCTACGCTGCAGCTGTGGGTCACTGTGTTAATCACAACAGAGTGAATTTATTTTTCACACATTTGACTTTAAAAGGATACTAACAAATAAATAGTTTCAATGTCTTGCAGCAGTGGATGTGTAATCCTGCAGAAACTGTACAACTAGTTCACAGCAAGATTTATGGGCTTGATTTTGGTTTTATGACCATTCATTTGGGAGAAGAGAGTAATTTCAAACTCATAGCTGTTTAGTGGAGCTGAAACAAACTACACAATCAAAAAGAAACAGCATTATGTAAATATTGGGTTTTTTGTTTTCAAAATTGCCTGACAATAAGTACTATGATCACTCAATGACAGAAATACTTCTGCATAATGAAATGTCAAGAGCAGTTGCTTTTCTGCAATCCCCTTGGAACTGTTCTGACTATATGAGAAAAGAAGAACATCTGTTGAGAAAGGTATGATGAACTGGAAAATGGGACCTGCTGTCTTCAACACAGAGATCCAAGTGCGTATCTCAAGACAAAAAAAGATTGATAACAGAACAAAGCCTCTCAAATAAATGATGCATTACGTTATAGGTGTGCATGTCAATATTATTATTTGTTACTCGATTCCAGCCATGCTGCACAAGCAAGCACCAGCAGGAAAGCTCGGCTCCTGGCTGTACAGGCAGCATGCAGGGCGCAGGGAATACGAGCTGGTCGGGGCAGAGGGCTGGCTCCTCACCCGCGTTCCTCTCCACTCAGTTAACACCAAGCTTCAGATCTAAGAAGCAATGTTTCAAATCAGCATCTTCTCTCCCTTTCCAGCACTGTGACAGCCAAGGAGATAGTATGATCCAGGCAGCTAAGTAGTGACTTGGAGGAATTTGGCCATATACTTCCACGAATACCGTCCTACAGCAAACATGTAAGAAGCCAAGCAGCCAGCTTAAACATGTATTGATGAAAGTCTCTACCAACTTTGTCCTTGATTTTTGCTAGAGGAGGGGCATGTTTTCAACACACGATGGCTAAAACCAGTTTTGGTTTTAGCATTTCAGTTTTTCGAAGTAAACCATAGACTTACTCCCAGAATTAGGGCTTCTACCCAGCTTTGAAGTGGACGATGAATTTATGCTTTTCTTTCCGAAGGTGAACATGGCCATACATGTCAACTTAAAGAGCACTCAGGTGAACAGTGCTCTGCTGCTCTGTGAAAACAGGAGAGTTTTCAATGCTCCCGCGGTAGACGCCAACCAATCCCTGTGTGGAGGTTAGACTGTCAGGGGAGCTTAATCCAAGTGCAATGGACTACCCCATCGTCCTTGTATGAACAAGACACCCCAGAAAGACTCTGGTTGATGTCCAGGCTTTTGTAGCCATTCAGAAGTTTCTGCCTATACCCCTTCTTATTTTACAGGTTGGTGAGTGACCACAGTGAATGGCTAAGAATATGCTGTTTATTGGAGCTGAGGGTAACATTTCTTCTCACAGGTCATACTGTTAATAAGTCTGGTGTTAAAAAATGTTATTTAATAACCGATTACACCCCTCACCCCCCAACCTCCCAATATCAACTGCAAATAATTACCAATGGTTTTCATTCTGCTTCTGCAATCTTGGCATAAATCATTCTGCTTCATTAGGGAGAAAATTGGTGTTAGCCCTCCCCCAAGTCTAGGGGAGAACATGTCTTCGATTAACAAGCTCAGATATTTAAGTCCCTCTTTCTCGCATGCTCTCTCTCTGCATAATTACTCAGAGCAATTTGCATACAGAAATCAATTCAGCTGAAAATTAATTACAGTCAGCCTGAATGTTTCAAACATGTATGTGAATTATTTTCAGTAAATGGAATTTCTCAAGGCAGTTTAACAGTAACATCTCAAACTGTCAGCATTTATTCCGTCACTGCGCAGTATTTCAGTATAGCTTTGTTTTGGAGCACTCTAACATTGGAGTGGCTGAAGACACTGGTATAGTGCACAGAAACATCTATTTTCATTTTTACAACCATTTTCAAAAATTATGTCTTATAACTGACATGAAATTGCTTTTGACATTGCTGAGGGCCATCCAAGACAAAAGACGCTTCAAACGACTCTACAGATTTCCTTTCCAAAGCAAAGGACAAGAACCTAAGTATGTAAAAGAATTTCCTTGAAAAATATATAGAAATCTGACGCAGTGAAAGTAAGTGAAGAAAAAACGATAGGACTGTAGGTTAGGAAATGTGCTTCCATTGCAGGGTGAGCTAATGGGTCACAACCCTCAGTGTAGGTATTTGGCGAGCAACCAGTAGAGACACGTGTACAAGAACAAAGTTGGTTTGCTAGAGTCATAAATCAGAAGCTCCTGGTTAGATTTCTGACAATGAGTCATTGTGATTTATATCTCAAGGTATTGCAAATGTATTCTACACTGGGGCAGGTTTGAAATATTCCACATACTTAGGTATGTTTAGATAATACATTTATCTTTTCCACACTTTCTTTTGAATCTGAAAAAACAACCAACCACAGGAAAAAAGCAGCTGTCCAATACAGGTCAGTACTTGCTTTGTCTTGCAGCCAGCACCAGGTGCACAAACAGCCCTCCTGCCTGCAAGGGAAAGGTTCAAACAACATGCCACACAGAGCCCTCACATCGGTTCAGAAGAGTGTGATCAGTGCCCTAACACTTCTCTGAATTCCAGGCACTTCCACCCTGTGGTAATTTGTGCCTGTACATCCCATACCCAAGGGTGTGCTTCTGCACATCCTGGTAAGCTGAAGGCAAAACAGAGCATAAAACCCTGCAGAGGGAAGGACACTGGTCAGATGTTCCGTTCAATTATTAATCCTGGAAGTAGCGAGGGCACAAAAATAACTCCATTCTCAGGGGCTCATAGTGCTTTGGCATATGTTTAATGACAGCAGCTCTACAGTTTTCATCTTGGAGTCCCAAAAACCCCTGGGGTGATCCAGCTTCAACCTTCCTGGGATGGAAGTAGAGAGCTTCGGAAGATGGCTCTAACCTTTAGTTGGTGGGACATGAGAAAATGAAGTAACCTCTGCTTCTGCCTTGCAGGGAGGACACAGTTGTGCCGTCGCTGTCTCAACACATCTGCAGCACAGGAGCTGAGCTACACATGACTCTTCCCCCTGGCCAGCCTTGGCTCCCTGCTTGCTTTTCAAGGGTGTAACCACGCAGCCAAGCGTCTCCAAGCCCAGGCATCCCGCTGCTCACTCTGGAGGATCTCCACCCTACCAGCTCCTCGCTGCTCTGCCACAGCAGACGTGGCTCTTTCTGCAGGAGAGCAAGGATCGATTCCCCGCTGCCCCTTCGCTGCCTCCGACCCAGCCGTACCTGGGACGAAACATGCTCCCTCGGACTTTCAAGCTCAATTTCCTAGGAAATGAATGTGAGGGAACGAGGGAGAAAGCACGCGGATTCCCAGTCTGGTAGAACTGGTGAGCTGATAACCTCTTGGGAAATGACTGTACGTCAGATTTTAGTTTTGTCAAGAAGCTGAGGCTGCATTTTCTATATCTGTTATTGAACTTGGCTACTGTGATACTGCCTGATTCCCTTAAATCTCCAGATCCTAGTCCCAGAACAGAACTTTGTTCTTCTCTCCAAAAGCCAGCAAGATTTTATTCTCCTTGCTGCTGAGAAAATTCTGAAAATATAAACTACAAAGATTTAAAAACCACAAAAAATCAAAGCCACACAAAATACTCTAAATAATTTTTTATATCTATATCTACGTTCATATCTATAGGTACAAAAAATATATTTAAGATAACTTTGAGATTTCTGAATACTTGGACTTGGCAATCATGGCAATTCTGAAATGATTAATATAATTTTTCCTGTGAACAGACCTAGACTATTTCAGCTTTCTGTTACACTGGAGTGAGTTATAATTTATTCAGTGGGATTTCATTTAATAAAAATTATTTTACTCCAAGGCCAATGGAAACAAAACAGGTTATACCTTCTTCAGAAATAATATTTTAAATTATTCATCCATAATTAAAGATACACCCTTCCCACTGCAGATGAATACAAACATATACTTTGACTTCATTGGAGAGAAGTTGCACCACATGTCATGAAACACTTGTGTAATACTTATGAGGCTGCTGCAATTTGTATTTTAAGAGAAGCAATAACATAATGGGAAAAAAATTGCCACTATTTAATTCAGATAGCAACCTTGTGAGAAAATGAGTAGTTTTCCAACTTTGATTAAGAACTATAATGAACCATAATACTGTGATCTATGAGTAGAAAAAGTATAATTGAAACAAATATAAATGGATATAGAACGTGTGTATTTTTTACAGAAAAAATCTCATACCAATCGAATTTTATCATTAGATAAATTAGACAGCTTATGTCATCAAATCACATTTGAAAACATGAACAACTCATCTTTTAATGCTTCTGTTTTAGAGGTGACAGAAGCAAAAGCACATCGCTGTTATTACCGATTCCTCCAGCAAATAATAAAAGATGAGGACCAAACTGCTGTTTTCATGAATCAGTATTTCAGTCTGCATAATTACAATTCCTTTCTAACACAGCACCGCAGAGAGCTAGGCAAGCAGTAGAAATTCTGGGTACGAATCCCCGGAAAGGCTGATGAGCTTGCTCTATTTGTCGACAGACCGAATGTCAATGTCGCTAAGCAATTCCCAGCCAGGCACCCTACATATCCCCACATCCTCATCTTCAAATGTTAAACTAGATCAGACATTCAGCCCTGGAAATGAGAAAAAACATACTTTTTCAATTAAGTTTCTTTGCTTATTTGCCAGGATAAGTGAAACAGAATTTGGCCCCAACCATTGTCAGCTGTAGAGTATAGCTGAATTCATTAGGGATGGTCTGGACAGCATTCTTGGGAACAGCGTGCCATGGAAGAGTTACCAACTTCACACTCGTTCTCAGCACCGTAGTGCACGAGCAGTGGCTGTTCCTGGGGATGGGGCAGGAGGGAAAGGATACCCTCACCTTGTCTACTTGTGCTATCACTGCCTTTCTTGTGACTTGGGCTGAGTTTGTCACTCTATCCATCCTTCCCTTTTTCAGCATTTAAAATGGGGTTAGTAATACTTACCTGCCTAGAAATCACCCTGGGACTCTTGGAAGGCATCACAGAACATGAGCAAAAGGCCCCTGTGAATGACTTGTAATGATTTCAAAACAGCTAAATTCTGCAGAACTAAGAGCCGTTTCATGTTCATTTATGGCAGGCTGATTGTCTCCATGGAAACATGGGCAAAACGCTTTATTTTCTACATCAACAGAGGAAGATTTGTTTCCATATTACATTAGTTTTAGTGTGCACTGAGCAGAACAAACACAGAAATAAAAGACTTTTCAAAGACTGATTTCATTATGGAAAGATGAGTTTCAGCCCTCTCACAGGGAAGCAGTCCCTGCCAACCTGATATGATATTGCAAGATGTGCAGCATCCTGCGGAACACCTCTGGATTAGGGATGAAAAAGGAAAATCACAGATTTATCGGTTTCCAAGTAAAGAATGTATTGTGAGAAGAAACCCCTAGAATTTTAAAGTTATACAGATTTTAGCCATGAGACATGACAGAATGACCTGACTCTACAAAATGAGTGCAGCTTCTACATGGTTTGCACATGATCTAGAAATCTGTACAACACAAAACGCATTGAAAGTGTAAATTGGCTGCGGACTGGCTAATTGCCTAAGCAGGAAAAGATGAAGCTCCTCTATGGATAATCAATTAGTCATATTATTGATAACCGGAAGAGGTTTAAGTGGGAAATAAATGAAAGGACAAACTCCTGTTCTGACTGGTTCTTAAGTATAATAAATATAAATACAGCAAAGAGAATTCCTTCTTCTAGCATGAGTTTAGCAGAACCGAGTGCTCTGACAATTGGTGAATATCTAATACCATTCCTCACTCCACAGTGAAACAAATAAGGTGAAAATTAATAAACTTCAAAATAATGTTGTAAAAATTAACTCTGCTCTGCTGGAATTGACCAACAATTGCTGGAATTGTGCAAAGCCCCAAATTTTGAGTCTGGGAGCTTCTAAACAGCAGGAGATTGGTGCCTTTTCTGCACAGAATGAAAGGACAGGGTAAAATAAGCAGCTACCCTCAGAAGTGGAAAAAGCAGATTGCCAAATGGGCTGGAAGACAGAAAGTGGTCACAAGGAGCAGCATTAGCATTGCAATTCAGAAGGGTCTAGAGGTATTCCAGCAATGAGAACATGAAGTTATGGGAGTTGTACAGCCCTGCAGAACAAAACACAGAGAAGGAAAAACCCCAACATTGGTTTCTTTCCACAGGGTTTTTTCTTGCTACACTTTAGTTGCTACACAAGTGTGGAAACTGATGATCAACCTTTAATTCACACAGCCAACAGTTCCGCTCTTGGTTTTGAGACCTCAAAATTAATTTTTTAACAATGAAAAATCACCTCTGCAGAGCTGCTGCTAAATCAACACGCTTTGCAATTGTCTTTTTATAGTTCTCTGCCAAATGCTAAAATTCTAGTCTCATTAATGCATTCCAGGGCATCTTGCTATGTCTTTGGATGAGTAATTGATAATAATTTTTAAACAGACAAACCCTACGTTTAGAAGGCTTTAAATGGATTCACAGTTTAATTAACAAGCTTTATGTTTCTCAAAAAATTATATGTTGATGAAGATATCATCTGACAGAGGAGAAATACTATTTCTCTTGCCAATACTTAGCTCAAATAATTCTGAAAGAAGATCCTTTATGAAGAATTAAAGTTTGAACAGTTCCTCGTGGATGCTTGAGTGACTGGCTGGAATAACTAAAATGTTGTTTTGTCCTCTTCCAACAGAGAAAGAGCCGAGGCTGCCTCAGGGAATACAACAGCAAATTCTGTAACTTAGCACTCGGAGTGGTAGCTAAAATCCATTTCTACAACAGAGGAACAACTGTTCATAAGAGAATTGCTTGATTTCTGGAACTCCTTGGCAAGAAATGCCTTAAAAAAAGAGTAAGTTCCCTGAGTTATGGAGTAACTCTGAATTATTCAGTGTTCCTGATATACATGTTACTTTTTATTAGAACAGAGATAAAACAGAGTTCTAATAAAAAGGAACCATGTGTATCAGTAATGCTGAATAATTCAAACACAGAGTAACAATGGAATTGGAAACTGGGTTTTACGCCCTTTCAGGGAATACATAATGTATTTCCAGAGTGAACTTGTCTGATCTATCTCTAGACATATCTAGAGGCAGTGCCCCAAATTTGAGACAAGAATAATGTGAAGTGCAAGAAACGGTGTCACTGGGAGATGTGAGATGGGAAAGAGGGCGGACACTAGTAGGAACTGCTCATATAATTCTATATGAAATAATTTCAGTCTCTTTTGGTCTGAAAAGATGGAAATGTTACCTGTAGCTGCTATCCCTGTCTAGACTTCACCGTTGCCAGTGAATATGGAAAACCCAGGAGGATTGGCTTTTCCATTTTCAAGCAAGATCCTTTTTGAAAAATGACAGTCAGACGACAGAAACAGTATACACCTGACCTTCGTATTAGGGGGAAAAACACATTCCCATTTATATAAATGTGCTGTGATGTTAAGGGAACAGAAATTGTATTTCAGCGTGATTTATCCATCCCACTGCTTCTTCTGCAGAATATATTTCTATTTGCTTTTAATCAGTAAATTGACATTTTAATAAGCATGCATCACTACAAAGAGGTCTTCTCTACTGCAAGAAGAGGGCGGGCCAAGGCGTA
The DNA here is from genome assembly GCF_000690775.1 of Eurypyga helias. Classification (NCBI taxonomy): domain Eukaryota; kingdom Metazoa; phylum Chordata; class Aves; order Eurypygiformes; family Eurypygidae; genus Eurypyga; species Eurypyga helias. The sequence goes on along the minus strand of NW_010245589.1, from coordinate 116,604 downwards.
CAGTAATATGGACTGACAATGAGGGAATATCTGCTCCTTTCGGATTCTTCCTCCCTCCCCCATGGGGTTCACAATACCCCCCAGTGTTAGTTCGGCTGACACTGAACTGGAAAATGAGTTTAGCTTGATTTTACCATAGTCAAACATTGAAATCTGTTCAGAGAAAATGTGTTTGTCAGACATAATGACTGAATTTGCATTTATAATTTGGGAAAGATAATTTTTCCAGCTGATTTCATAGTAGTTTCCAGGGTAGAATCACTGCCAGAAAACCTAACTCAGAACCCTACCCACTCTGTCAGAGCAAACACTGTAGGTGACGTGAACATGCGAAGTGTGCAGGAGAGAAAACTAACCAAGAGCTTCTTGTTGTGTGCTCTCACCTTTTTTCAACACTTTGGGTACTACAGTAACCTTCTTTACTGAGATACAGAGGTGGGGAACAGCTGTACATCTAGTAAGCCTAACCAGCAGTTGTTACAGTCCAATTCCAATTGATGATATCACAAGCCTTGGAGAGAAACACTGTCACATCAGCTTCTACTGATGCCACAGAGGCAATCTGAGTGTTCAGAACCATTTGGTTCTTCAACAACAGACTAAAAATGTAATTCTGCCCATATTGCTTGAGAGCTAATATGCTAGACAGCATAAGTTGGAAGCAAGGAGTCAATGTTTCAGTTCAGGGTATTTAATGCAGCTCCTTACATACTTGTCCCTTGCTTTCATACACAATACATATGCACACACAAAAAAGCGAGGACATTAAAAAAACATAATTAAAAGAAATATCAGTCTCTTAATGCATTGTTCTATGTGCATGTCTGGTATAAATGAGCTACGAGGATGTATCACAAGAACTCAGATTAAACTACAGCAACTGCCTCTGTACTAATGTGCAAGACCTAATGAGGGAATTCCTTTCTCTGTTTCTTGCACAATATCAATTTCATGCCCTATAGGTTTTCAAATGGCCCACAAATCTTTGTGATTTGTTTTTTTCTCTAAAGGAAGCCTACCATATCAGGTCTTTTAATGCAAGCTGAACAGTAAATAACAGTCAAGATATTTATTAGGCATAATAGGCTCCTTAAACATGGAAGAATCTATATGGGATATGGGTGTTAGTATGTGTGTAGCCTTTACCTCTGTCTCTCAGGATCTGGTGAAGGTGCATGGTGGTACACTGATATTAATATATAGACAGGTTGTTTTAAGGGCTTGGCTAGCAGTTCAGAGCAGTAGGTGTCAAGGTGGCAGTGTCATCATTTCAGAAGAAACATCCTGCTTTCCTCCTTTCAGTGGGTTGCCTCAGTAGCTCCTCCTTGAAGTTTTCTATCAATCTAATTAATTTAGCAGTCTCTCAGGCTGCAGGATGATTTGAAACTCAGCATGTTCTGCTACTGGTAATTTGTTAGTGTGTCTGAATTTTACATCGCTTAACTACATTTTCAGGTGGATTTCTGGATCATTTGGTTCTATAATAAAACAGGAGAAAGCCAAAAGGCTGTGGCTGGAAGGGCTTTACTGACCCTTGCTATTTACTTGTAACCTGAGACAGCAAGCAAATGAAGCAGCAGCTTGACAGGCTTGTAACTACAAATACAGAAGAGTGATGTGCTGTTTTACCAGCAGTGGACTGTCATGTTTTTGTAGTGAAATACAATTATCATATAATCTTTCTTTTCTGTGAATAACTTCAAATAAGGTTTTCATCGTGTTTAAAATCCCAGAGTGTTACAGCTGGAGTGCTGATCCTATAAAATGCTGTTTACTCACAGCTTCCTCTGATGGCATTAACTGTCAGCCTTAAAGACTGTCAGCCATAGAAACATCAACATCCATGAGGAGCCATTACCTCTATGGGAAGTACTAAGTGCCTGCACCAGGGAATGCACAGATTTAAAAATGGCCATATTTTCAGAGGTACTTATCTTTTAATGATGAAACACTGGGTATTATCATAGACCTGTGGAAGCTCTGGTGTCTTTGGGATCAGGATTTCACTTTCTGCTTTTAAATGATTTATAAGGTAGGACCAATAGGAAGGTAGAGAAACTTAGGCTCTCTAAACAGTAGCTTTGGTCAGTTGTAGGATTAAAATACTTTTACTCTACTGCTGGCACATTTGAGAAAAAAATGCACAAATGAAAAAGAAACAAATGGAAATACAACAATAGTGGAAAAACATTCTTGTCACCATGGTAAAGCTGACAGCTTGGCAATACATATTACTGTTCATACTATGTCCTAGGAGAGGAAATGAAATCCAACATTTGGCACGGTTTGGGTCAATGACCCCCTCTGCCTGCTGTTACGGTTCTGGTACCTTTGTCACTCACGCTTGATACTGCTATCAGAAAGAGGAGACCAGAACAGCTAGAATCTTCATTCCTACTCATTATGGCAGTGATGTAATGAATAATTCACATCTACGTTATTTGCTTGAACTGCTGAATGCTCGGACTCACAACCAGATAATTAGCTAATAAAGAATAGTGAATTTGGTGCATGCCTCACTTATCCACTTCTCCAAATGAAGGTAAAGATGACAATGTGCATTCATACAGAACACATATTCAAGCAATGTAGGAAGAAGAAATCTTAAAAGCATCACATAATCACTAACACCTGGATAATGCATGTAGATTCAAAATGATGTTAAAATTTCTATTTCAAGGCCAGGCAACCTGGTCTAGTGCAAGGTGTCCCTGCCCATGGCAGAGGCGTTGGAACTAGATGATCTTTAAGGTCTCTTCCAACCCTAACCATTCCGTGATTCTATGATTCTATGAATTTGTCCAGTGCTACAGTCGTACACGTGGATTTGCCATATGATGTGTACGTCATTTCATTCATACTGCCTGAAATGATCCCTCATCTTTCTGCAGTTGAGATCAGAGATGGAGAAACACACAAGTGTTCACACTGTCTTTAGAATGGAAGCTTTTGGCTATCTCCAAGAAGATCGACTGGAAGATGTTTTATTAGATTAGATTACACATTTAATTAGAGTTACGTTATCCATCAACATTTAAAAATTTCTAGACTTGTTTTACTACTTCTTTGAGATTAAGTGTGACTGTTATCAATGGTCCTAGGCCATACCTTAACAGATGCAAATGCAGAGCACAGGCTCAGCTTTAGTGTGAACAGATAGAAAGTCCTTAGGGGACTATTGCTACCACTCAAGCTGTGCCCACACTCCCATGTCTAGTTGCTTCCCCTCCAGCACCATGGATTTTCCATATCCAGGGTAAAAAAATATTAGAATATTTGTCATTTTATTAGAAAGGCAAGAGTGCAGACAGTATTTTGGTAACATTTGAAAGAAATATTCAAGACATAATTTGTACATCACAGAAAGGGAGGGAATAGAGCATGAAGCCATCTGTCTTCTGACTGAAACCGATACAGGCTTTAATGGAGTTACATCGGGGATATGGCTTAGGCAGGCTGGCAAGAAAAGGATACAAATGTGGAACAGTTAATGAAGCAGAATGTAAGTGAGCATCAGGCTGTGTGATAGCCTGTGATGACTCTGAAATAAAGATATATGCTCTTATAGGAATTACAGACTCCTGAGGCAAATCTTTAGCAGAGAACACCCACTTGAACAGCCCCCAGTGAATATTTAATGTTACATAAGAACAGGAGGCTCCATGTTTTAGTAGCTGTGCCTCTTCCACTACAAAAACCCACAACCTAAAAAATACCAATGAACTATGGCTCTTGGAAACACGTGAGAGAGAAAAACACAAAGAGACAGAAGTACCAGAGGTTCTTCTTGAGTGTTGTGTCTTCTGTGGGCCCTCTGACCCTGCTGGTATCTCCAGGACATACACTACTTGAGAGCTTGCAAATGCAACTGAAGTACTACAGAAGTACTACTGTATTTCAGTGTGCCACTACCTTTTTTGACCTTACCTTAAGCTACAAATAGTAACTTAAAATGGATTAATGAAGTATCTGAAGATATGTGAACATATCCAGAGATTTCGAGTTCAAGTGATAGGATCTTGAATCTACAGAAGACTCAGAATTTTATTTTGTTACCATATGTATATAAAACAGCACCAACAATACCTTTCTTCTCAGCCTTGAATTTATTTTTCTCAAAATTGATCAAATGTATCAAAGCCAGTTGGTCAACTGAATACATCACTGAAAATCCACGTAATTCAGATCAACATGTTGCCTAGAAAATTAGGAGGAAACAAAAGGAATAAGCTGCATTTACTGATGGCATACCCAGCACAGCATGCATAGAAGAGACACTGATAAAGCGGAGGGGAGTGATGCTGATGTCAACCAGAAGCAGAGCTCTAACCAGAGGATGTGGTCACACCAACTTTTGGGAAAAGAGCAAGGCCTTGGTGAGGCATTAAAATACTGGATTTGCAAAGCAGACATCAAACACAGAAGGCATAGTATCATGGCATAGGTTTTAGCTGTGGCAGGTAAAGGCAGATAGCTATTTTGAGAGCTCTTGAATTCATTATGCTCCTACTTGTAGTCTAGTCAAAGAATACACATTTTATCATCTTGTTGTAGAGCATAAAGAATGATTTCCCTCATTAATACAAATTGAACTTTCGGTTCTGAGCAACTCAGATTATAAGAGGCTGTAAGAATGTGTGGCTAGCCCTGTCCAGTTACTCAGAATATGGCCCTAATTAATGTTCCTGTGGTCAGTTTTCTAACTCTGTATGTTTCAGAATTTAGCATTTCAAATGCAAATTCAAGTGATGAATTTTCATCTCAGCAGCTTCCCTTGCCTACAGTCTCCTTGTTTTAGCCCTCCATGACATATGAGATCTGTACATGAAAATATGGTACAGGGCAGCAGTTGTAAGGTGCCAGAATTTGGTATTCAAGGTTCTAAACCATTACAATGATGACATGCTTCATTAGAAGGTAATAAATACCAAGGACAGTGTTTCACGGGACGATGAACACGCTGAATTTTCCGCAAAACTGGGACCAGTTAACTCTATGTCCATTTCAAGCTCTTCTTGAAGGCGGCTGGCTGAAAACCTGCTTCCAGAAAACTGTTGTATGGAAAGGTACTACACACAGTTCTCTGTGCAGGGGCTGCTAATGGAGATGAGAGCTGCCATTTCAACAACACACTTTAAAGCATTTTTTCTAATAGCTGAGGCAATTTGAAGTGTTTGGTGTTTATTTCATGTAAGGGAGTGCAATCCCCTTGCATTCTGTTCCACATTTCCTTACAGCCTACATCATACAAAGGGACAAAATGCAAAAGTGCAAGATTCTGCATTCGAGAGAATATGAGAAAGGGAAACGTTTATATCACTTAAATCTGACTCACTCATATTTCCATTTAAGTTTAAAAAAAAAAGTCTAAAATTCTCCAGTGTTTGACGACTACCAGTTGGGAAATTATGTTGATGTAGGAATGTCAAGACATAAACATACCAGGTGGGAAACCATCTCATTTAACATTAGATTCCCACACTGTAGGGATCTAAAACGTAACTACTGCTCTGACTTGGTTTTTGACAGCTATCTGAATATGAGATGAATTGCACCCCAGAGTATCTATTTGCCTGCACCAGCAAGAACAGAATCCAGACAATCAGATCCATAGTAACAGACACCTAAATGCAGATACATGAATCCCTGCTGCTGTGATGATGTTCCCTCCTGATACTGCAGTAATCCATAGGGGAAAAAATGAGACAACTTTGGCTGGCTCCTATATTACTGAGGTGATGTGATCAAAAATACTTAATTACTAACAATGCAACCATGAAAAAAAGAGAGGGATATATTATCTTCAATTACTTACCAAAAAATTAAAAAAGCTTTGATTTTAGTCAGCAAATACAGCAACAGGTACCATAATTACTTATTAAAGAAGCAGTATGCTCAGCCCTGTTGCTGAAAATCTAAGGACCTGTCCCTGCATATCTTTTGAGTATGAAGGTTTTAAAGCCTGGCAAGCAGTTTTATGGATTTCCTGTTTAAACTATGTAAGTTACAGTGACTTTCTTAACCCGAGCTTTTATACTTCAGTTATCTATCAGAGCTGGTAGGTTGTTCTAATAGATACAGCCTAACATTATTAGCACCTTCGGAAGATGTTAAATTTCTTCAGTAAGCGTTCAAGAACCTTATAAAATTGCAGTAGCTGCACTTTAGCCTGTGGGAAAATGAAAGCAAGAGGTTTATCAGTCTTACGTGAGGCAATATAGGGAATAAAAGGCAGAGCTAGACAGACAATTCTAGTATCTCTGGCTGCCAGTTCTGTGCCAGTTCACTGAAATGTGCTTCTCTGTCATCATGAATTAGCCAAATTGTAGGCTGTGCTCTATATTTGCAAAAGTTGGAAGCTTCTGGATGCAGCTGCACATGAGAAAGCCCACAGTCACCAGGAGAGTGGCCTCTATTGGCTATTTGAAGGACTGGTATTGACAGGATTAAAGAGAGGATTATTTTATTTGTGCTGTAGACAAGAAAAATCCCTGTATATTCACAGAAATGTGAATGGAGCCCTGAATATGACACCGTAAATCTTAGAGGAGATGCAGGCTACACTCCTCATCTCAGAGCTCCCTGCTGATGTATTGCAGAGATGTGCTGCGAAGCAATTTCAGAGCATGCGACGTCTTGCACTGCCAGCCAAGCGATGAACAGTACGGTGCCTGCAAGGCTGCACCGGCGCTGGGGAGGAAAAAAAGCAGGACATGAAAATTTCCTGCAATGGCAAAGTTTGGTGGATTTGGGGAGAATTTTCCACCCATACACAGAACTGCAAAAAGGAGAGAGATCACTTACATGCACACTACCTTTTCTACAAGAAACAACTGAAAGATCCATGACCAACAGGTGAAAAAATGAGATTTAATAGGGAAACCAGAATTCACATGGCAGTAATAAATCATAGCGAGGTTTGAATACAATTAGCTTCACGGACATCAGCTGCAGGAAGCAACAGGAAATTAATTGTGTTGCTGAAGCCATAAGAAGACAATTTATGCTCTCAGGAATACTGTGATTGCACACGTACTTCCTATGTGGGGTGATCTTTGCAAATAGAAGTTGCAAACTAGAGAAAAAATATTTTCCAGATTTCAATCTAAAATCAAATTCCAAACTTCCTTCTCCCTCTGTCATGAAATGCTGAATTTTTAGGTAACAATCCCAAGTGTGCTAGAGAAATACGCCTTCTGACAACTACTTCTGAAGTCAGAATTGGATCAGAAGATTTTAAGACAGGCAGAAGCATCCCCATATCCCCACATGTCTAGTGTCTGGCTTTATCCCTAAGAATTCCTCCTCAGGAAGAACCCAAAGGGCTTAATTCTGGACTAATGTCTGCTTAATTATTGGTATCTTTCATTTCAAGATACACCTCAGTTTCCTCATCTTCTAGCTTGTCTCTATGAACCAGGTTACGCACAGGATGCAAGCAAATCACAAGACGTATGAAAATGACCAACTGCCTTAAGAGTCTTCATAAAGCAACATCACCTTCAGCAACACCCACACAAAAAAGACAAAGAAGAATGGAGAGCATTTTGCTACCTCAAACAAAACCAACAGAATTTTGCTGTGACCTGATGAAAACTATTCCGGTGGGTTATGACTAATATGGAAATCCGGCTTTGTTAAATACTGAATAATTACTTTTAACATAGTCTTCCCTTCTCTTGATGGAGCAATAGATAAGAGGAAAGATGCTGAAGAGACTAGAGTGCAGAGTTCGCTTGGGGGACACAGAGGCAGCACGTATGTTTAAATTTATGGTGAAAATCAATACCATTCCCAGCACAGTCAGAACGCCTACAGTCTGCCAGAAGTCTGAAAACAGGCTCAGATCAGTACTGCAATGAGCTCAGCAGCTGAACATGGATAACACTATCTTTAAATAAACAAAACCTGAATTTTTCAGACTATGAAGAAAAACAACCGTTTAACCCATTGCGTCTTTTGGAATCAATCTGATACTTTTGACCTGTGATTTTCAGAAATCAAGGCACTGTGATTCAGCCCTGATACTGCTAACTGCCCGACAGACCACACAGGAAGGCTAGAATTGACTTCGGAATGCACCTTCTCAGTGTCTTCCTCTCATACCTGGGGAAAAAATGCAATGGGAATATGCTTGTGATATTAATGACAGCAAACTACTTCAGTTCACACCTTCTGCTGACTGTGGCTCATTAGCCTTGTCTGCCCACCCATGCTTTATCTCCTCATAATTTCTCACTAATTATCTTCTACATCAAAGCTTTTGGGTGGCTGTAATACTGTAAAATCATCTAATGAAGTACCATACCTCAAATTATATTTTATGTAACAGCAGGTTCTCGGATGGATAAAATACGGCAGGAAAAATGCCCAAGTGTACAACCACCGGAGTTGCTGTGATGCGCAGGACAGTGGCAATAATGACTGAGCACTATTTAAGCACCCAACTGTTGACGTTTCCTGTGAGGGCATGCAGAGTACGCATGTGTGGAGGGTGGTGGGCAGCACGTACCACGAGTTAAAGTGTTAAGCCTTGATTCAAGGGACTATGCAACACAACTGAAAAGCTGTCCTTTAGATCCACTTTTCGATTCCGTACCCAAAAGCTTTGGTGTCTTTGTCAAGACAGTGTCATAATAAATGCGCAGAAATCATGAAAGCAATGGTTCATCAGAGCTTCTCATTCTCTGCAGCCTTTAATATCAGCCTTAGTAACCTCAAACAGACCTGAAATAGGCGGGCATGTTGCCACCTCTCCTGCTATTGAAGCTATTCCTCTGTCAGCAGTGCACCACCTGCCCGAACACGGGATCCCTGCTGTCTGACAGCACGGCCGGCTCTCAGAGCCAGTCAGGCACAGGAAAACACAGGGATGACATTAAAGCAGCATCTCTTCTGCCGCTGAAAAAAAATAAAAATAAAAGAAAGGCCCCATTTGTTGTTTCCTCTGCTGAGGAAGATGGTAAACACACACTGCGGAGAGCTTCCTCAGCGTGACAGGGCACTGTCAACCCACCAGATTCTTCCACTGCCCTGAATACTGGCTTTCACAAGAAATGTTTAGGATAAAGGCTAGCATTAACATTTCTTGTCTTGAGGCAAAATCATAGGTAAGTCTTATTGGTACAACAAGTGGAATTTTCTCCTGGGCTGTAGGAACAAGCTTTCCAGGAATGAAGAAATATCAGACCTTTTACGGTTCCATGTGTGGAAGATGCTGTTCTTCAGACATGGCAGTTGTGCACATAAACACAAGCTACAATGTCAGGAAACCAGTAATTCTTTGTTCGGTTTCTCAGAATTCACAACTTTGGCTGCCATACGTTAATCAACAGGCAAAAGTGCAAAATGAGTTCTTACTTTCATGCTGAACAGAACTGCAGAATCACTGCACAGGAAAGCGATAGAGCTAATAATTTAACGAGGTCCCCAAAGGATTGGACATTTATGTAGACAGCAAAAATACCTGGAGCTATCATAATTAACCAAAAAAGGATTTTAAAGCTTAAATATTTCAAGGCTTGGACCTATATCTGCCAAAGATCAGAAGACATCATGGGAAGATCTATGCAGCAGTGATGGGTGAGTGCAAATGTAGCTCTGCCAGGCTTGCTCTCTGGTTCACTTGCTCTCTCTGCACGTGGTACCGACTGCCATCCCAAACCCCTTACTGACATATGAATAATCCACATGTGCTTTAGCTACAGAAGGTCCTGTTTTCTCTCCAGCATTCTGCTGGCCCTGCTGTAGGGAATTTCTCTGCTTCTGAAGGTGGCTTTGAGATGGCCTTCAAAGGACCATGTTGTCTATGTAGCAAATTCATACCTATTCTCTTATTGCACAGTTCTAACACATTTTTTATCTGATGCATCTGTCTCAAGCCACCGTGAGAAAGGAGGCAATGGTCTAGTTTGTGTCAGGTAGAAAAGAAATTCCTATTTTCCTGTGTTGGTTTTTCTTCAGCTAGATACATGATAGACCTCTGCTGACTTATTCAAAGGGTGAAACTGAACCTTGCAGACAGTAAAACAATAAAAAATAACAAGTTTCAGGAGTCACTGGGCCTATAGTTATCTTTAAGAACGGCTAGAGACTCCAGTAACAAGTCAACAGTCCACTCAGGTATCAAATATGCAGGAAAGGGGAAAAGAACCCCTATCTCTTGCAGTCTTCAGCTGAGACCAGCAACTACTGCTCCCATGTGGGCTTAAAACTGAGTTATTGCTACAGTTGTGCCAGTGCACCAGGGTCTCTTTATGTTTCTATGTCACAGCTGTGAGTCCATTCCCATAAGCCTGTCATCCCATGAAATCCCAAGACGTGCATTGGTTATTTGAAGCCATATGTGTGCTGCAGTCAATCCATCTGCAGCTCGTTCTGCATCCCAGTTATTTTCAGAAGACTGGACTGGAAGTAAGGCCCATTAGATACCCACAGTTAATTAATAACATTCTCTTTGCCTTTTATCTTCTCTGTCTTTCATCTGTGGATGTTATGCTACAACAGATGCTGATGTACCTTTAGACACAAGTAGTTTTACAGTGGCTTAAATATAATCCCCAAATAGTTTTAAAACATACTGACATGTGGGGGGGTTCACCTATTCAGTGATGTTACTATTGGTAGACAGAGTATTTAAACAAAATAGCTTCTTTTGATGTGCAGATCGGCAGATCAAGGAAATGTAATCACTGAACTAAATCTCTCCCAAAAGCACTGCAGCATACACACAATCATTAGAGTACAATATTGCTACTTATCTACCCTCTGAGTAGTATTTATAAAAGGGATAAATACAGTTAACGTGCACAGTTCAATGACTTGTATGCCTGGGTAATGCATTTGATGTATTTCAAACAAGAATAAGATATACCTTAACTTTAATTTATCTAATCATAACTGAAACTTCAGAGGCTGAGCAGCTACTACAGATCATGGTGGAAAACAACTTATTGCAATACTAGTTTGCCCTTAGTGGTTTACAAAATATATCCCATATTTCTCAAGTATAAAAGTATTGGAATCTCAGTGAGAAGACCTAGTCATGCTAAAAATCAGATACATAGTCATAAGAAAGATGTTTTAGTTAGTGTAATATGTGAGATAAACTAAAGCTCAGTAACATGGAGTTTGCTAATCAGTAAATCATGCCAAAAAACCAAACCTCAAAATAAATAATGCCCTCCCCTTAGGCTGCCAGGATCTTTAATATAGGATACTGCTACAATTCTTTTTTGTTGTTGTTGTTGTTGTACGTTGCTGCTTCTGGGTTATCTTGTTGGTGACATGAGAAAAAACTATTTCCTTCCCAGTAATTTGTCCCTCTTATTCCAAGAGTCATAAAGAATATCTAATAATAAAGAATCTAAAGATAGTTAATCTAAAGAAGAAATGATTGTAACCCCCTGGAAGAAAGAGAGTGGACAAATACAAGCAGCACTACTCTAACCCTCCTCTTCGAAAGCATTTGCTAAACAAAGCCACCATCTAATCAATAGAAAATGAGGAAAAAACCCAACTTGGGAGTGTTAAACAGAATCCTCCAATACTCAGCAAAACTCATGCAAATGCAGAGCCAGGCTTTTGGCAAGTTGAGCTCCCACAGCTAAGAATAATGTATGATAACATAAACCTATTATGGTTGGGCGGCTGCCTGGTTTGCTCTTTGGTGCCTTATCAGGTTGTTGACCATGACCTCTCAACTCTCACTCAGCTTTAGAGGAATGGAGAGAGCTCAAACATTTTTCCAACTGTGTCCAGCTAAAAGATCATTTCTTTACTGCAACAGAAGAGCAAACAGGATGTTTCACACATTTCTGAGACACTGGGAAGAATGAGAAATGAGTCAAGAAAGATTAGAAATGAGTTGATGTCTTATGTGCATATCCAGATGGAGGCTGAAGCAAGACTGTTGTCTAACCAGAATCTTAAAATGCCAATCACTGTCTCCCACAAACTGTTTACATGCTTGTGCACAGACTATACCAGAGGCTCAAGACAGGGTGTTTGTTTTAGGAAAGCCACAGTACACCTGAAAGGCTGGTACCTGCTGTAAATTTCATTGTAAAGGAAGAACAGAACCTGCTATTAAAATCTTGGAATTGGCCCTAAGCTATCTCACATCTGTCATCACCACTTGACCTCTTGCTTCCCTATATTGTAGGTGCACAGTGATGACTCTTCATACACTGCACACGGCAAGTATCATCAATTTACTGAACGCATGATTAACTCTCATACCAAACTGGTTTCTTGGTAAGAGAAGCAATGACAGTAATTCTGCAGATTTAAAGCATTATGAGGGCACAAAGCTGCCAATCATGTAGCTAGGAGGCAGGGTTAAATTTCTTGATGCATAGCTAGCACAACTTCATCAAATACTAGTGAGAAATTTAGCGATAACTGGTGCCCAAGATGACATTCTTCTGTTCAGTTATGAAACATAAGAATTGAAAAGATTAAAAGCACTGAGAAATTTCAAACAAAAATTACTGTAAATACATAATTTTATATATTCGCACACGTACATATACAGCACGTGGTAACCTCTTCTTTTGGTGACTCTTACCATCTTTTGCTTCCTATGCCTTTCTGAGGTAGAACAAACTACACGCTCAAAATCACACTCAAAAACCACTTAAAAAGTTCTTGCTCCACGTTGCTGGAAAAGAGTCTCTCCCTTGTGCGATGTGGCAAACCAGCCTAGAAGGATTTAATGCCTGACAGTACCATAGTACCCACGTACCTACAGCAAAGGACACAGGCTTTGCCCTATTGAAAGATGATGAAATTATGGTCTCAATTACTTTAATTGAGTCTCCTTTTTACTTCATGTAATTGGAGCAGGTGGATTAATGCCATTTCAGGAACAAGAGGAAAAGATAGCTACAACAAAAGGATGCTATAGTAATCGTCAGTGCTTGAAACCTGTTCTGTAATGACAGCAAACACCTGGGTTTGATCATGTTGGTGAAGAAGCCTCAGCTATATGGTTTGACTGAGAATAGCAACGAAAGAGCTCTGAGGGCTCCTGTGAAGGGAGCAGAGGAGGGCTAAACAAATCTCAACTCTTACCACCGTCAGTGGGAGTTAAGGGCACTTGCATCCCCAAGGAGATTTGCAGTACTTTGCAGAATCAAAGCCTATAAGCATGTATTAATTATTATAACAACGGTGGCCTAGCTTCGACTGCAGCAGCAACAGCTCTTTAACCTTTGCGCCCTCCCGCAAATGACAATGTCTAAAAGCCTGGAAATGACAGATGTACCCCTGACTGCTTACAGAGGGGAGCTCAAGGACCCGTCCCAACGTATCATCCCCAAGCTCTTCTGTCTCCATTACTTCTGTAGCACTGTGCTCTATTACCGGCACGACTGTCATACCAACATCACTTAGCTACAATGTATTTCACAAATAACCAAGGGTTGCAGCTTGTGTTTGTTGTCATTGTTTAAAAAAGCTCGCTGAATTTCATTAAATGCCTTAATAGAAGCTATTTCTGAGCACCGCTGCGAAAACAGACACCTGGAGAGTTGCGTATTATAAACCTTGAGCGAAATGACAAATCAATCTTTTTACAGAGATTTCTGGGGGTACAGAAAACATGACCCCGTGCCAGCAAGGCAATGACGGCTGCCCAATCAGGACAGGAAAAGGATACAGCAAATCACTCATGTTATCCCCAGCGAGGGCCACCCCTGCCCTCATCCTGCACTCATGCAGAGAACCCCACGGCAGCTCGGCCGTGCAGTTCTGCAGGGGCAGGAGAAGGTGGCAAAGGTCTGCCCAGAACCGTGCTGCCTGCGAGGGATTCCCATCAGCTTCGACAGGGGCACCTTTTCCTGCATGGGAGAAATCTGGCTCTAAGCACAGTGCGAGCCACTGCATTAACACAACCTGTGAAGGGGAAGATCCTAAAACCCTTTCCCAACTCCTACTGCTGTTAATGGTGAAACACAGTGAAAACATAGCATCACCTAGGAAATAATGGTGTTGAGTGCCACACAAATGCTATTCAGATAAAAAGGAGAAGGGGACAGAAGGTGGGAAGCAAGGAGAAAGAAAAGGGGGCCAAGAGAGATAGAATAAGATAAAAGTCTTAAGGAAAGTTTTACTAAGAGAAGTTATAACTAACAATACAGTAAATGATATAATTGTCTTTTGGCTTAAGGAATCCCATCCCATCACAAACTTTTACACAATGCCATGGGGCTGAAATAATTTGCCTCCAGAGGTTACCCACATATATAACAGCTATTTGCAGCATACTGGTAATTAACATAACATTTGTTAAAGCAGGCTGATCTTTTTCCAACTCAAACACACAATTCAGTCCTGCCAAGAGGTTCTGTACACACTCAATATATGTAAACTGCCCCAGCTGGAACAATGGCCAATTAAACTGGTATTTCAATCAAAGCAGAGGGTTTTTTGAAAATATAGTCTAACATATGCCCAGTCCTGCACTATTTATTCATGCACAGCTTCCACTGAACTCAAAATGTCATGTTAAGGCCCACTGCAAACTATACACTTACACCAGGGATGTGTGTGGTCTGGAGAGTACACTCATGGAAACACCGCAATATTTCCCCAAAAAGATCTTACCAACCCAACTGTTTAAGCAGCAAATGTAAATTCTGCTCATATTCAGCAGAGAATGAAAGAAAATACGACTGGTAACTAGGAAACAAAGACACTTGAATTGGAGGAGGTACAATAAGTAAAACCACAATGTCCTTCACCCACCTCCCAAACTATTTTCTTCATTTGTTTATTGACACTGCACACGGTACAGAATAGTAATAGAACTCAAGTGGCACTAACAGCATAAAATTGCAATGGAGAGTAGCTTAAAAATCCTGTGTGAACTGAATGAATTTTCAATAAAAAATAACATCTTCAATTTCTTTTCTACAGGGGGGTGTTCTGTTTGCTTGGATTTCTTAACCTTCTTCAAAACAAATAATCTGCTGTGAAAAAAACTGGTAAGGGAAGGATGGTGGATCTTGTATTTGAGGCACTGGAGTGTGTCCCCTGAAACCTGGATTCTACCCTGAGGAAGTGTCAGACCTGTAGATACAGCAACTAAACCCACTTCTGCACAGGCAATATTAGTATTCTGGTCTATTTCAAAAAAATGTCTCACAAAAAGGTGTGATAGACTGTGCAGGATTCATACATTACAGTGACACACACCACAAAATCATCATATTTCAAGAAGCTGAAAGAGTTAATAGCCAAAATTTCTCATATTAGGCAGAATGAGAGTCAGATGCTAAATCTATCACTTACCACTACATTTGACCCTCAGTTTTTCATTATAATTGATTATTTGGTGATGGCATCTAGCTGTTCCAGTCATGGACTGGAACACAATTTCTCCGAGAGCTACAAAAAAAATGACACCAAGAAGGCTTTGCAATTAAAACTGATTAAAAAGTATCGATGGGGAGTTCAATTTCTCTGAAATAGGGATGTTCTGCAGGAACAAGATTTCAACAATACTCAACAAAAATGTGTTTCAATGTGTAATAAAATTAATTCATTTACGTATAAACTGATTAGAAAAATAATTCTATTTCATATAATTCTATTTTACACTATTCTATATTATACTGTTTACATCATAATGAAAACAAATGAAAGGCTATCAAAGCAATTTTTTCTAAGTACATATATTCCATGGGAATTTTGACCTTTTTCTATTGATTAATACTCAGTGTTTTTTTAGAAATATCACTATTTCCACAGTAACTGAGTTTTATTTCCTGAGAAATTCAACTTACAGTCCAAGTTAGGGTTGTGTAGGAGAATCACAAATAAGTCTAAGAGACAGGCATGGGTTTCTGTTTGAGAGGACAAATTAATTTGGTTCTAAAGGAATAAGGAAACCATTACATAATGTTTGAGAAGACTGCTGCCTTACAAAAGTTCACACATTTTCCTCCCCAGCAGCATCCTAATTCCCTGAAGATTATTTTATCCCTAACACACTGGAAGTGCACAATTGAAATTTGCCTGTGAGATGGACGCTTTACTTTCACTTGTTTTTATTGTTGTTGCTTTCACACTAATACATTGTTAGATGATTCACGATATGGATGAGCCGGTATCTCCGAAATCACCAGCCCCAGTGTGCTGTCAACACTGCATCCGTAGGCTGTGCTAAAAACCTGTATGAATTCATCTCTGGTCACCCTCTAGTGAAGGTATTCTGCTTTGCAAATGCCTAGTGAAGCAAATGAATTCCCTTGTAGAAACGACTGGTATGTTCTGTACTCAACAGAAGCACACGGAATACATTTAAAACAGAAAATTGATTTGTATGAGCTGCTTGAGAAGTTATATTGTTATCCAGTCATGCCTGGACAACACTGAATGGGTGGATAAATATGCAAACTGAAACTGTACAGGGTCACCACCAAATGCACATATTTTTAAAATGCATATTCACTTGCCTGAGCACCTCCACATCATTGGAATACACCTCTGGAACAAGCACAAACATTGCTTTTTTATTTTCATGACCACGGAACAACATCATAAAATTCAAACCCACAGGGCACGAGCCCTTGGGGATTCTGCTGTATCATATTGATCTCATGGGGCTCTCCGTTATTCCAGACAGTTTCTCAGCTCCTGCAACACCTGCTCTCCTCCCTCTGGGCTCTGCTCAATGGGCCAAACTTGTTTAATTTTCCATCTCTGGAGAGAGCGAGCTGTGATACTGTTCGTGGTATTGCTCACACTCGGCATTGCGACTCATTCTTCTCTAAATCAAACCTCCTCTTTCCATTAGACGCTAAGATCACTTAAAAGAGGAGAAACAGGAGGCAGCAGAATGCCAGTCCTGATGAAGGAAATTATCTGTAATTCAAACATTTCAGGAAGCTGAATACCAGAAGGTGCTTTTTCTGTTCTGAGCTCCCTTGCTTTGTAGATCTTTTTGACTAAATGTCTATGTTCAGAGATAAATATCTGAGCTGCACATCTTTATGCATTTTGTAGCTGAAACAAATTCCACAATTCACAGTTACCTGATGGAGCATAGCGGGCAAAAAAAGGTTCAATTAATTCTGTCTGACTTTTGGAACAAGCATCTATCAACTAAACACTATTTGTTTAAATACTGAACTTCAAATTGTTATGGTAAGTGAAGCTGACAATTTTTAATGTTTGTTAGTTGTACCTAAGTTGCACCAAAATTTGCTAAAAGCTTTTTTTCTTAAAGCAAGCAAAAATCCCACAGTGACTTTCTTTCCTCAGGAATACTTTCACATTCATTAATTTTAATAGCCATTCAAGATTTTCAGACACTGTAACTACCCAATCAAGAGGTTAGAGAAGAAAAACTCTCATTCCAAGATAAAGTCTGACACAATTCAACACAACATCCCTAGTGAATTGATTTGATCTTTTCCTTGATCTGTATGCTTTCATTGGGCATGGTCCTTCCACAGCAAATTTAAATTCTATTTATCAAAGATTTCCCTTCTAACTTTTTTGTTGTTGCAAATGCCCTGTTGCATGCTTCTCTTACCCTCATGTGCCAAAGTCAAACTCCCTATTGAATTTTAGAGATGTCTTTCTCCTCATGGCTACTCTAACTATTTACTTCTTTCTGTAGTCAGGTGACATTCCCTCTAGCATGAAAAAACCAAAACAAAACAAAAAACCCAAAATGTTTTCCCAGATTGTGTTTTTCTTGCTATAAATTTCAGACAAACATTTCAGTAAAACGTACAAGGAACTAACTGGCTGTGAGATCTTACATTGCATTCACTGCCTGCTATACAATAAAACAAATCAGCTATAGAAATTCTCTCTCTTTCATATATTACATGAGTGTGGTGGTTTTTTAACCTAAAAATAAAAACCAATTCAGAACAGAATTTAATCTCCTATAAAGTGCAGCAGATAACAGGGAGCTGTCATGCCTTCTTTCATCAGTTCAGGGATGAGTCCCCTCACTTTCTCATAAGGTTGAAGACCACCTCCAGAGCTTTAGGTGCTGGTGGACAGAGACTCTACTGTAACTCATCAAAGCTCTCCTCAAAGCATGAGAAAAATTTTTGAAATTAAATGACAAATACCATTTACTCATCAAACATTGACGCACATGTGACTCACATTGAAAACGTATAAATAATTTCTACAGAGATGTAGAGGACTATGTGGTGGTATCTTCATGAATCTCACTGAAAAAAACTTGCTTACCCTTAACTAGTTCAGTCAACCAAAAGGTTTTGAATCAAAGCTGTTACTGTGTGCTGGTTTTGGTTGCAATAGTTAATTTTCCTCACAGTAGCTAGTATGAGGCTGTTTTGGTATTTGTGCTGAGAAGTGTTGACAACATACTAATGGTTTTAAAAAGCACTGTTTGGTAATCACTAATGGTAATGCCAAGCAATGTTTACATTAAGCCGAGGACTTTTTCTTTTGTGCAAGAAGCTGGGAGGAGACACAGCCAGGACAGCTGAGCCCAACTGACCAAAGGGACATTTCATGCCATGAAGCATCATGCTCAATAGATCAGTTGGAGGCAGTTGGCCAGGAGACTCTTTCAGGGCACTCTCGGGCTCTTGCAGGCTTGCTCTCTCTGTCGCTGTTTACCTTTTCACTGCATATTATCATCAGCATTATTAGTGGTATTATTATTATTATTATTTTCATTTCATAGTATTAGTATCACTAGCATCATTATTTTATTTCATTTTATTTCACTTACTTTCAATTATTAAAATGTTTTTGTCTCAACCCACAAGTTCTCTTATCTTTTTCCTCTAATTTTCTCCCCCATCCCAGTGAGGCAAGAGCAGGTGAGGAAGTGGCTGTGTGGTGCTTGATTGCTGACCGGGGTTAAGCCATGACAACTGCAATGACTTGTGTAGACCACAGAGCTCTTTTTCAAAAGCAGCTAATTAATCCACTAATCCTGCGAGTAGCTGTCACTAACTTAATTCTTTCAGAATACATTAAAACACACAGTGTAACCAGAGATTTTGTTTCTCTACAAATGATACTGTGTTTCCAGGTTTCAGTTTTTCTATTGGCTGTTTTTGTTTATTAATTATCTATCACATTTATACATATACGTAACACATTATGATTATTATTACATATTTGGGTTGGCACACAGTGGGAAAATGTTCAAATAAGCAAATGGAACACTAAATTTTAAAAATGTCGAAACAAAACATTCTGACTTTGTTAAGCTTGTCCTATATATAAGATGGCAAAACCCAACAACTTCAAAACACGACTGTCAATTTGTTACTGTCACATTTTCAATGAAAAAACTTTTCGCTCCTTGTCAAATGTCGCTGTCAAATAAGCCTCTTGTCAAATTTGCTTCTTTGGCAAATCTCAAAATCTTTGGAATCTCACTGGACTTGTATCTATTACAACTGCTAACATGGGATTGCTTTTTCCCCCTCCTCTGGGGTTTTCTTGCATCACAGTCAGGACTTAAATCATCATGTAACTTTTGTCAGCTTGTCACTTAGCTGCACGAAGGGCAGCTCTGCTTGACAAGTGTGTTATAGGTGTTCAAAAGTTTAATGAACAAGACAACAAAATAGGAGCCAACAGAATACTAATAATTTCATGGAAGCTAATAATGATAATGACTATTTGCAACTAAAAATTGAAACATCACTAACATTCTCATAAACGCACCCAAAAGAAAAGACGTTTGCTGTGAATCAGATGTACTTGTCTGCATTATGTAACATTAATGAGGTTCCCTGCTGTTTCTGAATTAACTTCAAGTACTCTCGCTGTAATATTTGTTTATAAAAAATGTAATGTTACAGTATTTCAATTTCCTTTTATGGGGATTTTAATATTTCCCTTGTTAATACACTTCACTTTATTGAAAACAAGTCCCAAACAGCTGTATCAGGATCTTATCCAAAACCTGCTGCCAACTCCAGATTTGAAATTAATCCGTGTTAAAATTTGATGTCGATAGCTATGTAATATTATATATTGTTATCCCCCCAAACCCCAATGGTTGTGTGGTAGTATAAAGCCCCAGCTAAATTAGGTGACAGAAAGGAGGAACAGGAGTTTTAATTCATTGAGATACAGTTGGAATCTGTAAGATGGATGCAGAAGTAAGGGCTTAACATGACACAGGAACAGAGCTTACACTCAGTAAGTAGTTCATGTTTTTGAAGTGCAGTAGAACACATTAAACCCCTTCGAACTCTGCTATATAGAAGATATAATTAATCCCATTTTATAGATGAAGAAGTGCAGCACAAAGAAGTGCCGTGGTAAGGAGCAGACAGCACTTTGATTCAACACCAGACAGGTAATCCTCAAGGTCAGCTTTGTCAAAAGGCTGTCACAATTAGGATGCTTAGGGTGGACTGCAACATGTTTCAGAAGCGTGAGCTGCTTCTGTTGTGGGTGCAAACATTTTGGGTGAGAGAGGGGCAGGGAAGATGAGAAGAAGGAAAAGGAAATGAATGGGCAATATCCTCCCTCCCACCGCTTGCTGTGTGCATGCCCCTCTGCCGAAACTGTGCAGCCCACCTTCCTGCCACCTCATGCACATCCGGACTGAATGTGGCTACACCCAAGTATCTGAATGCATCAGGTGCTTGTGGCCCGAAAATCAGAGCTGGGTAGAGAGTCTTCCCTTAATCTACATTTTCAGGAAGAGTTCTGACATCCCCAAACTGTTGACAAACTACATAAACCACCTAGAAGGCAAAAACTATGACAGGTCTCCTCTGATTTTAAAGAAGAACACAAGTACCTATTGAATAATATTCAAGAACTTTTCCTAAATCTGAGTTCCTGTTTAGGTACAGCTCTACTAAAGAAGAGATTGTAAAAACCTCAGAGACTGAAATGATTGTATTGGAACATGTTGGAAACAAGAAAGAAAAGAAAAAAACACACCAATAAAACTCACGCTGTTTGTTATTACAGACGGACTGGCTCGTCATCCCCAGCCACTCCTACTTAAGGGCCAAGGAACAGAACTGGAGATGTCATTTATAAATGCATACATGAATGAATATTCATTAACTGTAAACCATTCAAACTTGCTGGACAAATGATTTCATGAAAAAATTCATTTACTGATCTGAGGATGTTGATTTAGGAATCTCATACATATTCAGTACCTTGATGTTTCTTGACTAATTGCTTGTTGATTGCTTTCTGCAGTAGGGTGAAAGTCGTCTCTTCCAGACCTGGTTGGTGTTAATCCAAGATCTGATTACAGCTAGTTTTTACAGCCGAGCTATTCTTAATAACTGCATCATCTCTAATGAAAATTCATTCCATTCTACTTATTACCCAAGTTGGAAGAGAAGCTGACTCTTGCCATCAGATTTCTTTCTAGTTGTCTTAGCAATGTTTGATAAACTTCGCTCACGTCTATGTACATTTAAAAGTCACCAGACAGATTGCTATTTGGGCTCTAGCTAGAACATTTTGCTGAAAGCCTTGATGGATCACCAGGTGAAATAAAAGCTTTGGGACCTGATAATGCAATCCATTTTCAGGAAAAACTGTTACTGATGTCAAGCTAAGTTTTCTGTTTAAAGGGTATTTGAAACCAAGAGAAAAAAATGTCCCTGTTCTCTGTCATACTCTTGCAACAAGAGAGGTTTTCTTGACTTTAGGATATTTCTTGGTTGCTTTCCCAGACATTGTTTTGAATTTTATTGTTTTCTTATTGTAGCAGAAATACTTCTAAAACAGAGGTTGAAAAGTAAATGACAAAATTGGTTTTTTTCATTTTAACGATTAGATATCAGAAAACATTTGAATTAACATTAATGTTTTGATGAAGCTTTTATGCCAACAGTGAGATTCAGTGGAAAACTCCAATTTCAACACATACATGAAAAAAAGAGCCCATTTCATATGGTTCTGAGGAATCATATTTATTGCTACATTCTTCCTACATTATTTAATCAAAGTGACAGGTTGGGGAAAGAACACTAGAGAGAAATAGGTGAAAATGGCTAAAGATATGGACTAATGATGGGTTTAAATATTCAAATAAATTATTTAAATATTCTGGAGATAATGCTGAAAGTGAGGGGTGAAATGAGAGGCTGTTACCTGTTGTTTTGAATTCTGTTCTCCTAGGAGTATTGCTGACAGATTCTAGAAAGAAATTAAAGGCTATTGTCACTTGGCAGCAACTGAGCTTCCTCATGGAACTTGCTTTTATCGTTTTGTCTAAATTTAAGATCCATAAAGATGATGAACTGGTCTCACAACCCTGGAAACACAAGATATCAGTGGATCTAGACAACTGAACTTAACTAATTCAAAGCAAAGAAACTTAATGTTTCTTGACATTACTATCACTCAACCTCCCTAACTTAAAGGGCAATATGGTATCTATATCCACTTAAACACAAGTCCAGAGACTTCCAAATGCCATAAGCAAAGAATAAATTTTTTCTAATGGGAATATTCATCCACTGAAAACAGCATGATTATATTCTTTGGTGTATGGCATTTGTTTTCAAAGGGGGTACATGTGAAAAAAGAAAAATTGCACCAGAAGATTTGTACTTGCTCAAGTCAAACACCCAAATCTTCTGACATGTATACCAAAATCTATAATCTAGACTTTCATAATCAAAACAAAACAAAAAAGATACCTACTGTAAAAGCAGTGCATCTGCCTATTACATCTTTCCATGCAGAACTAGAGTATCATGAGATCACATTGGTACACCAATAAATGTACTAAATAGAGAAAATTTGAGTTTACCAGAAGGAACAGGAAAAATAAAAAAATCCTTCAGTAAGATGCTGACAATCTGGAGAGAACTTCTTTCTCAGCAAGACCTCTATGCCGTGAGGATCCAGTCACATACCCCTATCTGTGGCTAAACCTGCAGAGCTGGCAGCGTAATTTGCTGCTACCCTGGGATTCTAGTTTTGCTATTGTATACAATTCCAAGGACAGTTTTTTTATTTTTCTTTTACTTTTACCGTAAGAGCCACAACTCCTTCTCGTTCTCAATTATTCCAGTGTAAATTGAAAGGAAAGCCTTGACACTCTATAGCATTACTGTGGATTTACAGTTTTATAACTGAGAGCAGAAAAGTGCCCCTAAATATTCTAGGTTATTGTGTAACAGCTTTATAGGAGAGAAAGATATTACTGTAAGGATAAAATAGGGAAATTAATCAAAAAGGATTAAAGTCAGAAAAATCTGACACTTCCAATCACTTCAATGGCACAAGAATGAAACAACTTGTCTTACCATGGCTGTGTTGCACTAATCCATGTATTTATTCTTTTTTTTCCAAGAGGAAGAGGTGTAAAATAATTGCAGGACTAGCTAGATCCCAAGAGTATATTGCTGTATAAGAAAAATAACCCACTAAGAATTTTCCCAAAGCTTTTCAGAACAAACCTTACTGCTAGACAAAACCTGCTCTTTTGCAACACACCGATGTCTGCTTTCCGTGTGGGAGATGTGTTTGGTGAAGGGTAAGGATATTCTGGTGAGCGTGTGCTTCTTTCTCAGTCTTTCTGCAAAGATGGTCAACAGTAACATCAACAGCTTTGTGTGACGATGGGAAGAAGCAGACAGCAGTACGTGGGACCTCGTAGTATGTACCCCAAGGAGCAGAGGAGGAGCACAACCAGAGTAGAACAGTGGGTTAACGAGCTACCGTCACTGTGGCTAGTGGGAGAAGGCAGTGAAAAGTCATCAGGACTTCCAACTTTTCCACTTTTCTGCTCCCAGCAAACCCGCAGCAGCTAGGCAAACACTGAGCAAAGGAGTGCCACAACAAAACCAAAGGCCAAACACCCCAATTAAAGCAAATTTCCCAAAATTTTCAAAACACATTTGTATCATTCCAAGAAAACCCAAGATGCAGTCTGTCAGAAACCAGAAACATGTATTTCACAATGATTTATATAACATTCACACCAACCAACAGTTGAACCACTGACCTTAGTATTTATGGATTTTAGGTCTGGAAGGAGAAAAAAAAAAGGCTGAAACAAACTAGTTTTTAAAAGGAGGGCAAGTACACAAATGTTCAGTATTTCAAAACCTCTTTGTATATGTTACCAGGTCAATGGACTCCACCACTGACAGAAATGGCCCCAAAAATTGTTCTATTGACATCTTAACCCTACGAAAGTATCACAGAATGTCATTATTATCAGAGTATATAGAAAAAGAAAACATGCCTCAGCAATAGTTATTTAAAAAACGAAATTTAGATTTATTGCATGTTTCATTTATTTAAGATGATGCCCCCAATTCCTCAGAGGTTTGGGGAAAAAAAGTCTAAGCAGTGTAAGCTGAGAGAGTACTTTGAAATGTAAAAAGATGGCTTCTCTTTTGGATTTACTCAAACTGATAGAGACATTCTAAATTTTCTTAATGGAAGTAGCAAATGGAGAACGTTACCACAGGCAGGGGATATAAAACTCTTTTCATAACAATTTGTTCAGCAATCAAAAGCCTCTTCATTCCTACCTAGTGAAAAAGATTCCAAAACACTGGGTTTGACTGGACCTGACTAAACGTACATTACTTTATATAAAATGCCTTTAAAGAAATTAATATTGAAGCCAGTAAAGGAGATGCAAAAATAAATGTTTTCATACATCAGCATAATCATGGAAGTGACAAAATACAAATAGAACTTGAACTTCCATTAATTTGTCAGTTTGTCTTTGCTACTAGAGAGCAGCAAAACCTTAACACCACCAGTTTTCAACTGTCTTTGATTTTCAGACCAA
Source organism: Eurypyga helias (assembly GCF_000690775.1). Taxonomy (NCBI): domain Eukaryota; kingdom Metazoa; phylum Chordata; class Aves; order Eurypygiformes; family Eurypygidae; genus Eurypyga; species Eurypyga helias. The sequence continues at coordinate 91,847 of NW_010245589.1, read as the reverse complement.
TGAGAAAGCTCAGGTGGGGAGGAAAGCAAATTTAATGTTTTGAGCAGCAGGTTTACTATCTGCGGTTCTCTTTCCCAGGTTCCTTTAAAGTGGCCCATAAAGTCCTGAGGGGGTTTGTGGACTACCTAGCCAAAAGCCACTGTATAACAGAAATACATCCTGCAGGTAGATCAAGACAGAAAAATTAAAAGGGCTAAAAAGACAAAAACACTAATTGCAGAATGCAAACCTAAATGTTATACCCTTGATTTAGTGCTTACATATTACAATTTCTGATTTCTCATTACTGAAATGTTTGACTTTCATCTGTTCCTCCCTGTAATTTGCCTGCAAAATTTCCATGGGAAAATTGATTTGATACATATTTTTCATTTTAGAACTTGTATCTTAGTATCATCAGACTAAACGTTGTTATTACCTATAGCGACACAATTTTCGCATTTCATTTTTTCCCTTTCATGGTGTATTTAAGGAAAAAACAATTTTATTAGTTTATATGGATATGCAGTAGGGCAAGGAGAAAAGTTTCATTTTCCTTTTCCCCTAGAGTGGATCAAGATACAAACTGGTTAATCACAAATATTTTGCACATTAAGTTTTACTAATAGGCCCTCTAATGCCAGTAAAACATAATTCCAATGACATGTTAGAGCTGTGAAAATTCTTTAAAGCTAGGTACTTGGATGGTGTTCCAGTACAAAAAGACACACTGTTCTATTCACTTTCTGTTCCATGCCCAAAAAATGCTTTCCTGCAGTTAGCACTCTCTGTGTTCCTGCATATTACCTGCTGCATAAGGATATCAACATGTTATATATTATGTTACTGGGAAGCTCTCTAACACAAAACACCTTCTGTAATTTTATGTAAAAAAGCAGTATTAACCATGAATATCATAAGCAGCTTACTTATTCAGCATTTTATTATACTCCCTTAAAATCTTACTGCCATAAACCAGGTAAAAAGGTACTGATTATGATAAATGTCCTCATACGATTAATTCTGTCACTCTTTTTTTTCAGACCGAAGTCTTTTTCTGCTGTGGTTTTTTGGTCCTACTTTCAAGCCTTCCCATTAAACAAAACCTTGTGTATGACCTGCAGGCAATTTAATGCAATCATCTGGGAAAATCTTCCATCCGATGATCAGAGAATGTGTTACAGTTGGTACTTTGGTGGTGGTTGGGGAGTCTGGTACCTTTGCCATGGATTCCTTTTATGTCCTACTAATTAAATCTCACTAGAGTGCCTGCTTCAGTAGATAATTTTGGTTTCTATTTGTTGTCACTGAATGTATTAACGGATTTATGAAAAATGTACCCACTGGTTGACAGGTTATATGAAAAAGGATTTATTTGCTCATGTAGCTTGTAGCTGGCTTCCAAGGTTTGTTCAGAAGAAATATTTTGATCTTGACAGGATTTCTAGGCTGCAGTTGATGGAACACTGACCTTACTGACTCTACTGGCTTCTAGCTCATATATGTTCCTTCTCCCTTCTGCCCATTGCTTCCTTGACTCCTGCTGCTTGCTGGCACTGGACAGCAACTGAGGCTGCCGATGGAATTCTTACACATTCAGTAATTGCATGCCAAGAGATTTCTTTGTTCCTTTCTAATCAGGTCTTAATAATTAAATACTCATTTGGCCTCCTGATGCACCTGGCCACTTTATGCTTCAACTCTCTGTAAGAACATTTGGAATCCACTGTCTCTTCACATCTATACAATATTATATCATCAGTTCTACACGGATCCTTGCATCCTTTTAGTATTTTTTGCTTGCGGCGTTGACGTTTGTCCACCTGCTAGACTGATCCCAAATGACATTCCCCAGCATCTGTATCTGTTGGCTGATGTCCAGTACGTGGTAAACTAAATTGCTAAAATGCATTTTCCCTTCAATTTTCCCATGTGTAAGTTGGATTTCTCTTGCTGCCATTACAGCTAGAATCCCTATACTGATTATTTGCCATTATCATGTTACACACTACCCACAGGTATTCTCTTGTCTTTTATCTACTAATTGTACGTTTCTATTTTTACTTTAGTTTTGTTTCAATTCTTCTGTTTTCATGAATTCCCTAGCTTCATGAATTATCTCTGCCTGCTCCTTTTATTCTCTGTGTTCAGTATGAGCCTGTTAACCAGTGTGTTGTAAATGTCTAGAGATCTTGATAGATTCTCTGAATGCTCATTTGATCTCCTTCTTTGGTCTTATTACTAAGTTATCAGGAATTAACTCATCTTTTAAGGTTTGATAATTGCATGAGCCCATCATTCGGTACAGCTTAGCTAAACAGCCTTTTATGTTTAGTCAGGTCCTTGATTGCACAGGTTGAGTATCTTTCTTGTGACATTTCTGTGGTTTGCAAATATTCCTGGAGTGTTCCTAGAGCTTTGCGTGGATCCCTTTGTTTGCTGCTAACTAATTGCTGGTGGTCTGTGTAGTAGTACGTCTGCTCATGTTTTGTTTGCCTTTTCATACAGCACCCACTGTGATCTGAAGAATATTCAACAGTAAACACATCCTGTTTCATGTCCATCTGCTCAAAGACTGGGGTTTGGTATTTCTCCATGAACACTGTTTGATCTTTCTGTTTTGTTTGCTTATGTGTACCTGTAGGAGTAGCCTCACTGTTAGTTTTTCTCCTCAGCATGGAAAGGGAGAAGGATCGAAGCCCATGCAACTTTTAAACTTTGTCTTTTCACCCCACAGAGAATTTTTCCTTTCGACTTGAGCTGGAATGTTGTCACACTCCCTGTTGATTGCTACCTAACATAATTCTCCCTTTTGCAAGAAGTAAATCACTGCTAAAGCAAAACCTTTTCCAACCTCCAACAATCCTCCTGTGACCCACAGAACCCAGATATTACGCCGTGTTTTTAACCACTATCTGCTGGCTCTTTATCTGTTAGTCAACTCCGTGTTCCCTGCAGCTGTCCTGTAATGCTTTGAACGAATGTTTCTCTGAATATGGGGTTTGCACATACTGACTAAACATACACCATAGCTAAAGAAGTCCATACGCTTCAACTGTCACCATCATGAAAACAACTAATTCCAAATGACCTGGCAAAGCAACTTTAACCTAGCCTCTTTGCATACACTTGCCATTCATCCATTAGACCAAAACCATGGAGAAGTGTGAGTTCACTTCCAGATTACAGTCAGAAAAGAGTAGCTAACAAAATCTTTCAAAAATCGGTGAAAGCTACTAATGCATATTTATACCTTTGTCTCTAAAAATGTAACAGCCTAACATGAGACTGACTGTCAGATTTCGCTGGATTTGCTGATTGCTCATCTCTCTGGATATAATAAATGAAAATCTTGACTTCAGGACATAAAGGCTTTCAGGCAAGTCAGCTGCATTAACTGGAGATCAATGCTAGAAATATGGAAATTATTACAAAGGCACATGGAACCTTTCAGAGACAGTCAGAGCAGCCCATTCCCAATCCAAATTCAGAAATATTCTAGATGGGGTAAAATCTCATTTGCGCTGGATTCGGTACAATTTGTAATGAGCACTACCAGGCATTACTGATTAAGTGCATGTACATAAACTAAGCAGATCATTACCAGTGCAGTGATTCAGATATTACCAAAATAGACATTTAGTGTTATACCAGTGGTGAAACAATCCAGGTAAAAGAGGAAATTGTAGCTATCTCTGAAATCAAAAGTTTGGTTGGTTTACATTAGCAAACTTCAGGAAGATTTTCTTTCTCCTCTTTGCTCCTACTTGCTCCTGGCAGGGGATTTCACTTTGCTGAAGTTTTGATCTGCAAGACCCCACCCAGAATCCTACCTCCACGCTCAACTACATCCGAGGGCTGGTTGTCACAGTCTGGGTGCAAATGCTTCAGGTTAATTGTCTACAATCTTCTGTCTTTCCCCCTTTAAATTCTGTGCGATTTTCCTCAAATGGAGTTGTTAACTGAAAATTGAATTTTGCAGTGACAATGACTTAGTCCTGACAAATGAAAGAAGTCAAATCCAGCTAATCATCATAATTATTTGAATAGCTCTGGACTATGAGAATATATTCAGAGGTATGATTGTTCATTTCCAAAATTCATCTTGAGGACCCTGGAAATCAGTGTTTTAAAGGTATGTGGATCTAAAGATCCATATGCAGTATATACAAGAATCATCACAGTAATCTAGTCAAACTCATACTTGGAAGTTAGTTCCCAGAACAATTCTAGAGAAGGTATCACTAGAGATGATATCTTCCAGATATGATACTGCCTAGAGATGACATCTTTAGGTACTGAAGGAACCTAAGTACCATTGGCTTCAAAACTATCAAGTGGCAGATCACATCTGAAAATTAGAGAGAGTATTCCAAGTAATTCCTTTAACAAAGCTTTATAGGCAAATCTTTCATCCTGGGTCATGCATTGACTGGAATGTAATTCCCACAACCTGCTCTTTATTCCTGGGGCAGTCATTAGACATAAACTCAAAGAGTTGAGTCTGTTTGATGCAAAGCTTTACATTACCAAATCCTTAAAAATTTAAGATAAGCAACAAGCATGCCTACAGGAAAAACTTTCATCATCTAAACAGTTTGTCCAACAAGCTGCTTACATAAAACATGTGGGTTTTTTAATAGGAACAAGGCCAGGAACATTCAAGCTGGAAAATCATTCATTCCAAATGATGTGCACAGTGGTAGGTATTAAGATTTTTTTCAATACAAATCTGCAAAGCGTGTTTCATGAATATTAACAAAAAACTGTAAGAGCAAATTCAGTTATGTCTGATGTTGGGATGGAACATGTCTCCAACATCTCCCTGATAGCTGAGAGGGGGAACTGGACCCCCCAGAAAACTCATATAACCTTTTTTTCCAAAGATGATATTATAGCTTCACAATTTTACTGCCTCCCTGCTGAAATATTCAGTGTGCACTTTTTAATCCTTCATGTACCTGAACAAACAGCTCCAGCACCACAGAAGATTAATAAAATGCTGAACAGATTGAAATGGCTTATTTCTTACTCCTGTTCTGATAACTTGCTTATGCAGCCATCTCAGGTCATTCCTTATCTATTTGCAAACAACTTGAAGTTATCCGTAAGGCTTCTTTTCCATCTCAAAATCGATTGTATTTATGTTTTCTCTATTTTTCAATAATTTAATCAAATCTGAGGAGACCCACATGATCAGAAGCTTCATTACCTTTGTCACTTAAGCAATGGTTTTATGGTAGGTTTGGAGCCGATGTTCCACCGTGCCAAATGTATTATGAGCATTACTGCTTTCATACAATGAAAGGCTGCTGCCAGAGCTCACATACCAATAAAACTTTTTAAAATCAAGGGCTCCATTATATCACTCATTTCACTGGCTGCTCTCCAGGCCAACAGCCATTATTTATGAATAATAAAAAATTCTTTTCACTATATCATACATTTTCAATGAAGAGAATTCTTAATGTCTATGGAATAAGCAACAAAGAAAGCAAAACTCTTTCATTTTAGTGGAAAGGTTTGAACATTTGAAGAATTGTAAAATAAGAATGTGCCTGTCTTGCAGCAAATTTCAGTAGAACATCAGCAGCTCTTTTCCATGAAAAACCCAAGAAAAAATTCCAGATTAAATTAGTGGAAACAGATCATTTTCCTGCTATGTGAATGTAATCCATCTATTATTGCCTCAGTTAATTGGGAACTGTTTTCCTTCCAGCCCTCAACACTATGCTTCTCAGATCTTTAAAAGACAAATTAATATCTCCCCGTTCTGCTAATCAGGGAAATATTTTTGAACATATTCAGAATTAGGTAACTTGAATAAAGAGTGAACTTCTACAGTGAAGGCATTGTTATATAGAGACATATATTGTTATATAGTTATATTATATAACAATATAACATAAATTGTTATATTGTTATATAGAGACATTGTTAGCCCCGTTGCTCATGCTATTCAGTCATTTAAATGAACTGCAATTGAATTTGAAGAGATCATCACATCAGCTACCAACCAGCAAATTCTATCCTGACTCATGCCATCTGAAGACTCCTGAAATGAAGCAGGAAGAATGCTTCTTCTAGCACCGTTTTCCTAGCTCAGTGGAAAGCTACACCTCAACCTCACAAGGACTACACCAGAACCACTGTTCTGACTCCGCAGCCTACAGAAACACTACCAAAAAAAAGTTATTATCAGCTCCATCAGCCCAGCCATGGGATAGGTTACACACTGCAAAGGGAATATGAACTGGGAAGAGAAGAAAACTCAAGACAATTAATTAAATTCCTTAATAAGCAACTTCCAAGAATCCCATTTTCAACAGTACCAAGAACCTGATGTTCACATCTATTCATCTGAAGTCCTGAACATACACCAGTTCTGCAATTTTCACCAAACTGAAGAAACAATTGAGACTGAAAAGCACATTTTTTTTCTTGCTCTTTTCATCTCATCCACCTCCAAGAAGTTGAGGGACAGGACATCCTCTATAAAACATTTACAAGTGAAGAATCGTGGAAGTCAGTGGTTTGGGCTGTTTATGGATAAGAATGCGCAAGAGGAATAGGTGCCATGAATGTTTTACATGGATTCCACTGATGAATTTCCACTCAATTCAGCACAAGATACAAAGGCAAAACAGAGTATACTTTACATGCTTAGTAGTACGTCCCAACCCAAGATACTATCACCCCTCCATTGCTTTTTTTTTTCTGAAGGCTCATCCAAGAAATTTTTCTCCCATTTCGTCTTGAGTGGTAACGCACAGTAAAGTATTTCAATTTGATAATTGGGCCCCAAGTTAGAAGAAATGCAAATACTGTTTCCCTGAGTGCCTTTTACTTACTTATTTTACTTTACCTGAAATTTTAAAAGCAATGAAAAAAATTGCAAGCTTCCACATTCTGGCTGCCCCTGTTGTACAGCAAGAAAATGATCTGACACTAAAGAATTAAAAGCTTATCTTCCTACAGCCCATTCCTGAAGTTTTAGTTACTAGAGAACAGCAGGAAATAACCTGTCTCTTTAATAGTCCAGGGAATTCTCCTGTGCAGGATCGGAGATGCCGTCATAGACAGTTCCTTGCGCATATCATCAAACTGAAGCATTTCACAAAGGCAATTAGCAATCTCTTTACTCTGCTCTCCGCTGGGGAAACTCACAGGAATGAAGTGGTCACAGCATTGCTTCATCCGGGGTCCTGAACCCAATAACAAAGACTTCTACAAACATGTCTACAAAGCGGCCCATAAAGCTGATGGAATGAACTCATGCAACAGGTAACCGAGCATTATTAATGTCATACGTATCTGGCCTCTGGGACACCTCAACCAAAGACCTGCAAGCCAAAAATATTCAGGATTTAATAACCAGCAGTTTCAAGTGCTGTAGCTCTAATGATCTGGTTGCAAAGAATTAACACACCTTTGTCTGTTTTCCCCCTTTCATAAACAAAACAATAGTATGCATTGTATAGTGTAGTACAAGGATATGGAAAACTAGTTGAGTTTAAGTACAACTGTCAACCAAAATAATGATGCAGTTGCAGCAAATCATGTCTAGGTGGTAGGTAGCAATAAATAAAAGTTAACGCAGCTGCTTCATGCTTTCTCAGCTTTTTTGAGAAGAAAGGAAGGGAATTCCAGAGACCAAGGACAGTTATTTTCTTGACTCATATGAAGAACTGGATAGGCTTTTAAAGTAAATTAAGAATGTTAATCTCACTAAAAACTGCATCACAAAATCACTGATCACTCAAGTAACCACACACCTCTTGCTGATTTCAATATGGTGGATTTCTACTAGAGAAAGCTGAGCAGATCATTTCTTGCTCGCTCACCTTTTTACGGCTGACCCTGCTGTCCCTCCATGCACAGAACTCCTATTGCGGTCAACAGAAGCTTTGCGTGGAAAGGAAGAGTGATACTGATGCATAAGGCATGCCCGAATCTAACTAATGAGAAAACATAAAGCTTCAAATGTTTAGCAGAGGGATGATATGGTAATTTTCTTGAAACCTGCATGTGTCGCAGTATGACTTTCATAACCACACACGCAGAGGGTCTGAACCCAACACCACTGAAATCAATAGAAATCCCTTTTATTTCCATGCTTTCCTGATTAGACTCCCAGCAGTTCATTCAATACAAGATATTAAATCATGTACAAGGTTAATTTATGTCCATTTTTTTTCCAAAGTGTACATGCTGTGCAGTGCAGTATATAATACAATAGAATGTGTTCATAAAAGGCAGGCCAATTCATAACCAATTCCAAGAATCTTTTTGCAGAGGTAATATCAATTCCAGTGATACTCTTCATACCTAAAATGTTGGATATTTCAGCTACTAGTAATGCTTCTAAAATTGGAATGAACTTTTAAAGTGCATCTACTGTAACATTTATCTTCTGCTATCAATATAGGATGCTGTGAACTATTTTGCTAGATAGGGCTAATAACCGCCAGCCGAACTAGGAGCGACTTTGCAGCATTTAGGTGATAGAATGTACCTTTCTCTGTGCACTTTATCTGATTTCAGGTCAGTCAGCTGCTTTTGATAGGTAGGAAACACAGGTTATTCTGCAAAGCTTCTCAAAATAAAAATATTTAGCATTGTCCACAGGCTGAGGAGCGATAACAAAAAATGCAAGCTAGAATTAAAATTGTGCTCAAAAAGAACGACAACTAGCAACGTTGGGGATTTCTCAAGACAACCCTATCAGTTGCTGCACACATTTCTGTTCAATTATACCGCCTTTACTTCAGAGTTAATAAAATTCTACTACATAATGCTTCTTTATGGAGATTGATGGACGTGTTTCATGCTAATTCCTTCTTGAGTTAGTAAGCCTTTATTTGCCATGTCAAGGCAAAAATGATGGCAGACAGTCTAGCAGAAATGTCAGCGCATGCTTTAAAATGTCATTAAGTTGCAGACCAAATTAAACTATTGACCAAATTAAACTGTTTACCACACATACCATCTCCATCTTGTTATGGCTAAAGGCTGAAGTGACACCGCTTGGGCATCCAAGTGCATTTTACACAACTGACACTCAAGCTTGACAGCAGAGATCATACGATAACGTGCCTGTGTGAGGAGCATCGGTGGTTTTGCCCCATGCTCTGAACTAGTGCAAAGAAAACTAGGAAATACAAAGAAAAGCATCAAATATTACTGTAAATATGATTCACTTCAGGATATTTGAATTTGATTTTATTTACCACACTATCCTGATTTGGAAGTCTGTGGACATGGAGAAGATCTAAAGCTGGAAGGATTTGCCTCAAAGAACATTCTGGTCCGTGCTGTTACAGGAACTGCCGGATCTGGTGGTGCAACTGCCAACCACAACAAAACCATAGGCTGCTACCGACTCCAACGATTGTATACTATTGCCCCATCCCTGGAAGTCTTCAAGAACAGACTGGATGAGGCTTGGAGCAACCTGGTCTAGTGGAAGGTGTCCCTGCCCATGGCAGGGTGTTGGAACTGGATGATCTTTAAGGTCCGTTCCAACCCAAACCATTCCATGATTCTATGATTTGCCCATCGCCCCAGCCACCACGCTTCTCCCACAGGCAGCACAGATACAGGGGCTGTGCACCAAGGACGGCTCTTAGATTTCTTGTATGTACCGAGATATGTGATTCACATTTCTTCTTCTATGTCTCTTGCAGATACCAGCCTCAGACAGCTGATTTCCCATGCATAGAATCTCTCTCTTCTTCTTAGGAAATTTTCTACAGCCCAGTTTTAGATCAGGAGCCAAAAAAAAAAAAAACCACCAAACCCAAAACCAAACAAACACGTTGACAAAACCACCTTAACTTCTTGTCACTTTGCCAGTACTTAGGAGCCAGTACTTTGTTCCTAATGACCTTGATTTAGGTCCAGCAATCATTGCAGGAAAGAAGTTCAGTTCCCAGCAGTGAGAACGAGGCTCCTGTGTTTTGACCAGTTTGATAATCACCGTGCCAAACAGAACAAACATTACCCTGGGTCAGCGTCCAGTTCCCTCGGATCTGTGGAGCTGGTACACCTGTTCCTTTCCCAGGGACTGCTGGGCAGCTCACAGCCTCCGGAGGCTCAGTCCTCAGAGAATGCACATAATACCAGGATAACTCCAAGTAATTGCTAAACAGACAACATCCCTCCCCACTCCCCCAGGCACCAAGAAGGAAAACCACCCAGCCAGCATAAAATATGCTCAAATGAACACAGGGATGTGAGGAGTTTAATTTCATTTTTTGTTACTTGAGTCTCTCTTCACATGAGGGACTTCTTGCTAATTGGTATGATTCGGTTAAATGAGGAGGTATTTTGAGATTAAAAAACATAGATCAACTGTTTGGATAATGGAATGGGGAGCAGGCTTATAAACCACAGAAATGAGGAAAGGAGCTGTCATGCTCTGGAGGTTACAGTGAAAAATGATCTTGGGAAATGGGAGGAATGAATAAAGCAACAGTCAGTATACACAAACACAAAGCAGCATCATTACAAAGCAGAAATCAAAGGAATAAACACGAAATGGGGATTGACTAGGTAGAAATAATACAAAACAGGATCCCAGAGTGTCAATGGACTGCAGGCTGAATAGGAATCAAACCAGTCAAGCTGTTACAGAGAAGTAAACTCCTTTT
>NW_010245589.1:77661-81185 GCF_000690775.1 Eurypyga helias | reverse complement strand
AGGAATGTCTTAACTAAAATGTGGGAGATAATTATTCTGCTCTATTAAGCATTGCTGATGCCCTCAGTTGGAATATGGTTCTGTCTGGGTAAAAGTATAAACAAGATATACAGTGTAAAAGGATAAGATAAGGATAAGAGTTCAGGGGGGAACTGTAAAATTGATAAAATTTTGAATATGACTTCAAAGGAAGTGAAAAAAAGGAAATAGATTGAACCAGTTAAGAAAGGAAAGACTCGACAAGGGAGCCATGATATGTCTTCAAATGAGAAAATGCTTGTCATAAAGCAAGCAGTTATCCTTGAAGATCGTTCTCCATATCTACGAGGACAGAACAAGGAACAACAGACAAATTACAGCACAGGGGTTTTGGTGAAGTATTGGGGAATCTTTACGAGGAATCTGACTACCTTCTTCAGAAGTTTATGATTAGCCTGGGCAAACAATTGTTAGAGCTATATGACCTCTTAGAGACCTCTGTTGGGGTTAGGACCAGCAGAAGGATGGAAGAGAAGATGAAAGCATTCCTTGCTGCATTTCTGGTCCTGGAGGATCACAGATCACAGCTTCTGCTACTGAATTGCTCTCTTTGGGGAAGCAGTGGCAAAGACTATTCCCAAACCACTGGGAAAGAATATGAAAAGCAGGGTGCCAAGGTAAAGGCTTTGTTTCTGCTAAGCTGGCTTCATGTTGTAGAATTTTTTGTAATTGGAAAGAAATAAGGAATTTCTGGGAGCCTGAATTCTGTAGAGATAAATGGGTTACAAATTTTCTATATAAAAGCACAATGAGGAATGTGCTGATTTTCCTTAAGGAATAAGATTCTATCCAGTTTGAGTATGAGCATGACATCCTCATTTTCCTGGTCATCTTTAGATATTTTAACTCTAAATGTGAGACACAGAGGCCCTTGGGAATGCATAAGGGTTATTTACATGTATTTACATCCAATCAGTGTATGACAGTCATATTTGAAATATTTTTTCCGTGACTAACTTTAGCTGCAAAAACTACACAAATCTATCTAGTGATATCTTACTTCTCTAACTATCTGGTTTTGTTGAAATTGGTTACAATCCCACTGCAGGGGTGCAGTAAAGTAAAAACACTAACACATCCTAATAGGATGAAATAATGAGAATATGGCCAATGTGGCTATGTCCATTGGCAGAAAATTGCACACTGTCAGACCTAGAGACAATCTAATAAAGATACACATTCTCCATTTCAGACTGTGCTTGGAGTGGCAATTATGGGGTAGAAGAAGAAAGAGAACTTTGAGGAAAACTGGAAATGCTGTATTTGCAACTGAAGGAACATATTAAAATAGCATATTCTTTTGGCCACTTTTCTATTTCTCTGTGAGCAAATAAGGCAGATTGGGAAAATGATCATTCCCGTCAGGAGGTTCTGAAAAGACATAAAATAGATTAAACTGTTCTTGTCTTTATGTTTGAATACAGAAGCAACAAAAAGTAATTTCAGTTCAGAGGAGCTGAAGGTAAACAACAGTAATCTTCAGTTTCATTTTCATTCCAGCAGGTCTCCTCGCTGATGGTTTGCCCTTAATTGCTTTTCTAGTTACCTAGTTGAGCATAAATGTGTGAGAGATCATATTTAAAAAAACCCACTTTGTTTTCTTAACTCCCACGGGACCAACCTTAGCTTTTGGCCCTGGAATTTGCAATTCTGTCTTCTAGGAGTAAAAGGTCAACCTTTAAGCTCTTTTTAAAAACTTATTATTACTATTTTTTTACTCCATATAGATATGCAATGTTTGACAGCAAGCCTTTCACATTCCTGATTCCCAGTTGCCCTACAGTCATGCAAGTATCTTGCTGCTCCTTAGTCTTATCTTTCCCTTTTTCTCTGATGACTTTAAATGTTAGAGAAAACGTCAACTGTCATGCCCACAACACAGGGGCTAATCTTATCTGTCTGATCACATACCTGCTCCTACAGAACGAGACTGGCAAAACATTAATGGGATCAATCAGCCTTGCTGATGTGGAATGTATTGGCACTTCCATATGAGTGTGAGGGGTCCAGACTGAAGCAGTAAGGAAACAGGTAATAATGGTTGGGATGAGAGTGCAAAAAGTAATAGAATGGAAGAAAAGGCATAAAAGGCAGAGAGAACAGCAAACTTTACAGAAGATAGAGGATAAGCCATCAGATGATGCAACAGAAATTCTGGAAAAATGAAGCCAAAACCCAGACCCAATTCAAAAAAATCAATGCATTTCAGAAAGTCTTATTCTGAGATTCAACAGGGGCTTTTTGTCTCTGAAGTGGTTCACACAAACAAATCACTCTTCACCATAAGGTTCAATAGTAGCTGGATTTCATGAATTTACAGTGATATGAAAACTGTCCAGATGAAAACTGAAATAGTATCACACAACTGCTAAATTCAGGATAGAAACTGGAACTAAGTAAACAGTGCCAGAAAGATTTCATCACCTTTTTTCTTATCAATTTAGAGTAACCAGTGGCTGCAGGGTATACAGAAACATAATAGTTTTTCATTTGAATGAAACATTGGACAGAATTTGCATGATCAGACTCAAAATGCTATAGAAAATTCACTGGGCCATCAGGGACAGTCCAATGGCATTGAAGCTGAAAGAACTGAGGGACTGTCAGCAGCGATGAATCATGAGGACATTAAGTGGTTGTGGGGAAAGAGGAGGTTTCCATCCTCAGTGAAAGCGTGTGGGTACTGATCAGTGAAGGGCAGGATGGGTACGTGTAAGGCTGTTACACAGTAACTGGCTTTGTGGGGACTGTTTCACACCCAAATAATGAATTATAGAGCACACAACCCATGGAGGTTACACACACACATTTAAACTAAACAGGGGAACAGGGGAAAAAGAATATTTTAATATTCTAATTGCATGCACAAGGAACTAAAGCTCAGTTTATATGATCTGACCCAGGTTTCCAAGAAGCTGATATTAGAGCTGGAAAAATAATTTTATGATTCTCAGTCTAACTTTTCATGGAGTTAGGGAACAGATTCCTTGGCAGATGTGAAGGCTCAAATTAAAAATTAGAACATCCAGTGTCATGGTCTATGTGTTGTTATGACAAAGTCCAGGAACAAGGATTTAAACTGTCTTTAACTTTCCATGGCCATTTTCTGTTATAGCAAAGGTGCACAATTTAGTTGCACTCTGTAAAAATATCAGTGTAATTTCCAATTTAAATTAATCTGGATCTACTCCTGGCAGTTGTTGTTATAATTTTCCTCTGTGAGATTAAAGCATCTTTAGCAATCCTTAGCATGAAGGAATTTATACTACAAAATACATCACCTTCCAATTTGCCTTTTTATAAACCAAATCTATCAAATGGTTTAAGCAAAAGGTTTTAGCCGGCAGTGTGCGCTGGCAGTCCAGAAAGTCAGCCGTATCCTGGGCTGTGTCAGGTGTGGCCAGCAGGTTGAGGGAGGTGATTCTCCCCCTCTGCTCTTGTGAGACCCCACCTGCAGTGCTGTGTCCAGCTGTGCAGCCCTCAAC
>NW_010245589.1:72059-77534 GCF_000690775.1 Eurypyga helias | reverse complement strand
ATACCTTATAGCCCCTTCCAGTACCTGAAGGGGCTACAAGAAAGCTGGGGGGGACTTTTTACAAGGGCCTGTAGTGACAGGACAAGGGGGAACGGGTTTAAATTGAAAGTGGGGAGGTTTAGATTAGATATCAGGAAGAAGTTCTTCCTGGAGGGTGGTGAGGCACTGGGACAGGTTGCCCAGAGAAGCTGTGGATGCCCCATCCCTAGAAGTGTCCAAGGCCAGGCTGGATGAGGCTTGCAGCAAACTGGTCTAGTAGAGGATGTCCCTGCCCATGGCAGGGGGGTTGGAACTAGATGATCTTTAAGGTCCCTTCCAACCCAAACCATTCTGTGATTGTGTGCTACAGATGATGATCACAAGGCACAGATTCCTACTGTATGGACATTCCAGGGATGAAGCATATTTACTTTTAATAGGCAGGATCCTTCCTTAGAGACCAGCTTTGCTAACTTGCCAGTATGCCCAGAATGAGACAAAAAGTTTTCGCATACAAGAGAAGAAAAAAAAAAAAAAAGGAACACACAAACAAAACCACCAGAAACAAGATTCAGACACTTTATAACATGGTCCCAGCTTGTTCCTAACTTGTTTTTTGTGATTTGCATGTATGGGAAAAATCATGTGCTAGACATGCAAACAGACTACAATCAACAAATAAGAGTTATGCATGTTAAAGTAATAGTAATAAAAAATATACTGAACAGGAGTTGGCACTGCATTAGGGATTTGTGCTGTGTATTGGTGACCCTGCTCCAGAAAACTAACAGTTTGGGTGTTCCTGAAGGCAGAGATGAACAAGATCCTGTGGTCCACTACTGTTTTGCCATCAGCCTTTCGATTCAACTTATCCTCACAGGTTGCTGTTACTGGAGTGAGGATACTCTCAGGGAGCCTCTGGCTGTATCTACAGTAGAGCAACCTATAGAACCACATAGCCACCCAGTTGCTTGCCCTTTGCACATGGAAGTCCTCCCTCAAGACAGCCATTGACCAAACTTGACTGGTTTTTCCATCAAGCGTGCATTTGTGCCCTTATGCCATGAAATTTAAACAGAGCTCATTGTATTACATCTAGATTATAGACAGCTTTTGATGCCAAGAATATCTAATTGGTGTGCAATTGTACCTTTGTGCACACCGTTCAGAGGAAATTCTATGGAGGAGAGGGGATGTACAGAGAAATGTGGCGTTACCAGCACAGCCCATCGTCTACTAACTCTGCCAGTCCATAGCTGAACTGGACTCTTCAGACAAGAATGGCTTGGCACAGAAATTTCAATCACAGTTTTGCTGCTCAGAGCCAGGTTTACGTAACAGAGTTATTCTTTGTCATATCAATGATTCACTTGTTTGTAACACAAAAAAAGTCAGCCCTACATATAGCAAATAATTTTTGCTTTCTTTCCTTTTATTTAATTTGATGCAGGAGACCATACTATCTCAAACTGCAGAAATCAAAACACAGAAGCTAAATCATCACTAGCATCTAGTGATTCAGGGAGAGAGGTGTGCACACTAACACACATAAATCATCTAGGAGTGATATCCTGCAGGCAAAAGGAATGGTTTTGGGCATGCACAGTAATATAAAGTTAAAAATGTAATTTAAAGATGTTAAAATCTTCCTGATAATCCTCATACCTTTTTTTTTTCTTAATGTCTATACCCACTGTTAGATTCTAAAGGAATTCTTCTCTAATAAAATGCCATAATTTAATGCACTGATAGTAATGCTGATTCAATTTTCTGCTTGCATAAATATCTTCTAAATCCATATTTTTTTTAATCTCTGGCCCTAGGTGTAAAAATCTGTACTTCTAATCATCTATGTAGCCAGAATTAATGGCCCAGTAATAACTGTCATTGCACAAACTGATCAATCATACCTTATCTGTACCACCATAGCACAATATAGGCATACTCTAGTAAAAACATTAAAAAATAAAAGATCTGTTGGTTCTGAGCATGGATTAAAGGATTATTTAACCAGATGAAAGCAATGAGGGTGAAATTATTTATACAATGTGAAAACACCATTTGTTTCAAACTGAAAACTGAAAATTCTAGTGAAGAGCACATGGAATACAAACACTGGGTTGTGTTATTTGTGGAAGATATAATCCTAGGAAAAATCCAAAGTGCAGGAAAGAAATGCCCAAGCTCTTTTTCATTTTACATGAATAAAGTTTATACCGAAGAAAGAAGGAACATATTTTGTTCAAATGCAAATGTCTCAGAGCAGTCAGGCAAAACATGAACAGCCATACAGAACAATGAGAATGCAGCACTGGCTGGCTACATTCTTCTTTCCATTAGACTCATATTCTTTCTGTGTGTGAGTAATTACTGCTCCAGTTTAGGAAGATGTTCCTGATTCCATGCCTAGAGCTTTACAGCAGGTTGCACGCATGAAGGGGTATCTCAGTTCTCTGCATGTTCAAAGCACACAAAACAAGGTGGAGCGATTGAAGAGGAATGACAGATGAACAGCACGTGCAACATGCTTGCAGTCCGGAGTAGGTTTGGATCATAGACCTTTGGAGAGGTGCTTAAAGAATCTCAGGTGCATGGAAGACTCTTGATTCTGGCAATTCTGCCAACTCCAGCAGTCTACAAGTCCAAGGGGATGGAACAGATTAAAACTCTCTTCAGACCCATAAAACGTTAATACATGGGGTGAAAAAGGTGGGAAAGAGGAATATTATACATGTAGTTTATCTGCCCTGATAATATCCTACATTTTTGTACTGTCCCAGTTCAATGTGCAAGTTTTGTCACTGGACTGCACAATTAAGATCTTAACACACACATGCTTCAATGTCCAGATGCCCTAGCAGAAAGGAACTGGGAGCCATAAAGCACCTGGCGTGGTCCCTGGAAAAGGTATCAGCAACTCTTCATGATAGAAACCGTGTTACCACTTTTATATTTTGGAAGGATGTGAGAAGAATCACTTTCAAACTCTCCAGCTTAACTGGAAAGAACAGAATGTAAATGTGGTGTTTCAAATCCTCCTGCATATCATTCTTGTGCCTCTGATCCTGCCTGTTTGCAAAACCAGCATCAAATACATTCACCTCCATGCCCAGGTATACCTAGATTGGTGCAGACGTACACAGGAACTCACAGGCAGGTACACAGGCCTACCATCATTCGCAGATGACGGCCTTCCAGCTCCTAAACACCGGGTTTCTTGCTATCTGCTGGCATGAGTTGGAAGTGTCCCATTTTGATCAGTGTGAGGGAGTTAATGAGCAAACGATCTGTGAGGAAGAACTCACGGATCTGTGGTTAAGATGACAGCCCTGAAAGGAAACGTAACAAGCGCTCACATAGAGAAAAGGCCACTACATTTAAGGTGGCACCCAGTTGTTTGTCACGTCAGTAGCACATAACACAAGAGCTTTCAATTCAAAGGTCTGAACTGCAAAATGGGAAGTTCAGGTGACAAATTTCTAATGGTTAAGAGTACCAGAATAAATTGCTGGGGAGACTGCAGAGTGTCCTGCACTGAAGGTCTTTAAGAACACGGTGGGTAAGCGTCAGGAGTGATGCAGATACGGTTGAGATGCTGCCTTGGGGAAGGGGTGGATTAGCTGACTCCCTGAGAGCCTCTTGAGATAACGTCACCCCATGTCATTTCCAAAGCTTTGCAAGCTTAGTGGATTGAGGAAGCGATGAACTAATTATTTATGTGAATAAATTCTGATAGGATGATATATCTACTAAACTAAGATTTTGCTGGATTTATAGTTTGTTCCCTGCCATTTTCATCTCTAGCAGATGAGGTGTGAAATTGCTTCAGTTAGAAGGACGCAGCACATAACAGCATCAGACAGCATTTAGAAGAACAGAACTAAGACTGTCAAACTTTGGGATCATGCTGAGCTCATCACTACCTCTGGATCTGCAGATTCTTTACAGCATATTTGTTAGGAAACTGTGGAATCCAGAGATCTGGTCACATGCTCATTTTTAAATGATTAGATTACTGCTGTTTTTTCAGTCTCTGCTATGGAGTCATCCCCTGGAAAACAGCACTGAACAGCACAACTAGAAAATGGGACACATCCTTCTGCCTCATATGCTCTATTCACTTTGAAACTTCTTTCAAACCCATGGCCTTACAATTCATAAGCATTTGAAGAATGAAGCCAGATACACCATCTTCTTATCCCCAGTCTGGTCCAATTCTGCTAAAATAAAAATGCCCACACACATACAAGAGAGACAAGGCCACTGTTGTGCTGGTCACTACTCAGAAGTACACCTCCAGAGCAACGAAGAGATCTCAGGTACCGTCGTGACTATTGTGTTAAGGGGTGGCAAGAGATGAGAAGGTGGCTCCAAGGTTTTAGATATTTCTACCAGCATTATCAGCTGGTTTTGCATGTTTGTACTCTTATTTGCCAGAGGAGAAATGGGCTAAATCCACAAGCCAAGACAAGCAATTAACTTATGTTTAAAAAGGAGAAGCTGATTTGGCCCAAATTTGCTCAACTATTCATATACTATATGCCTCTATGGATAGGAAAACACACGTGACAAATGCCCAGTAGCTAGGTTTATATCAGAATGATTGAAAAAGAGAAATACCCAATAAGCTTGCATTTTCCATCCATGTAATGAAAGTCTAAGCTAAATTAAAAGCACTATAACTTCACCAAGGAGCCTGCACATAACTGAGGGCAGAATTTGACACTGATATAATTCTGCCTTTGTTTTCTACCTCTTAGTAATCCGTTTTAAATCTATTTGTCATACACGTCTTCCAGCTTTATAAGCTTAAAGGAATTTTTAGTACTTCCTCCACTCTCCCCAAAGAAAAAAAGGATGCAAAGGAATTAATGAATTAAGATTTAATGCCCAACTTTAACTGCCAAGAAAGGGCAATTATATTATAATTCATTAAATAAAATCCATTCACCACACATATCCACACCCTAGGCTCTTTATGTTTCAGACATGTCACGTACATTCACACTACTCAATGGAAAAAAAATGCTATTACTAAGTTTTATTAAAATACTTGTTCATTCACATGTACCATAATTGATATAAGACAAAACATTGTTATTAGTGTCCTACTACAGACTTCACAAAGACTTTAATGAACTTTTTTATTTAGTCAGCATGCTGAAAATTAATTTCTCAACCTAAGAGTTCTTATCGTTGAGGAAATTGCCGATGTATAAGAACGGCCTCTTAATTATTCAGTGCTAAAAAAAAAACCCAAACATGTTTGCAAATATTTCAGAGTTTAATTTTTAATAATGTCTTTCTGAAACATCTTATTGTGCCAATGGACTGGACAAACGCATGGAGGGAGATACTGTGTTGGGTCTGGGGGCGGGGAGGGAGTGGTCACAGGCATGGCTCCTGTGAGAAGCTTCTAGAAGTTTCCCTGGCTCCCCTACAGCCATGGGGGGGTCACGGGGGAGAAGAGGCTCACCTGCAGGCTGGGGAGGACCC
>NW_010245589.1:0-72017 GCF_000690775.1 Eurypyga helias | reverse complement strand
AGACCCAGACTGAAGCATCTGCTCCTGAAGGACGGCACCCCATGGGAGGGACCCACACCAGAGCAGTTTGTGAAGAACTGCAGCCTGTGGGAAGGACTCAGGCTGGAGAAGTTGGTGGAGGACTGTCTCCTGTGGGAGGGATCCCCACGCTGGAGCAGGGACCAAGTGTGAGGATCCTCCGCTGAGGAGGAAGGAGCGGCAGAGACAACGTGTGATGGGCTGACCACAAGTCCCTTCCCCATCCCCCTGTGCTGCTCGTGGGGGAGGAAGGAGAGAAATGAGTAGCAAAGCTGAGCCTGGGAAGAAGGGAGGGAGAGGGGGAAGGGGTTTTAAGAGCTGGTTTTTTTCTCTCATTATCCTATTACATGGATTCCTTCTCCTTGTCTCCGCCCATGAGCTCTTCTTTGTATTTTCTCCTCTCCATCCCACCCAGAGGAGGTGTGAGTGAGCGGCTATGTGGTGCTGAGTTGCCTAAACCATGACAGATACCAAAACAGACTATAACACAAACATCCACAAAATTAATAAAACTGTTCTCACAGGAAAAACCTTTGCTCCAAACATACCTTTAAATTTTCCCTTCCTGGCCTACCCACCCCACAGAAAGCAATATTTCCACCTTTCTCCAGCAACATCCTGAAACCCCATCCCTTCTTACATTGAATACCAACTAGAAGTGAGATAAAAACTTTGTATCTTAAAGTCTGGAGAGTGTGGATTCAGTATTTTCATTCAAAACAGTAATTTTAAATTTAAAATCTGCACAGATATCACAGAATTCCAGTTCTTTCAGAAAAGCAAGCAAAAGACTCTTTCTTCTTTGCTAGACTGACAAAACAGACAGCATACTAATGGCCAAGGAAAAATCAGCTATGCCAAAGGACTGTCATATAGAAAATCCATTATTAAACTATCTGATTCTTTTTGAAAGTGTTAAACATCATCTACTGCATACTTCATTTTTATTTCTCTCTGCTCTCTCTTCCTCATCTCTTCCCAGCTCGAAGGAAAACAATAAAAGTGACACTATCATACATTTCCAGCTCCTGCAGCCTTCACCCCAACACACCTATTTTCTCACTATCTGGTGCTGTGCCATATTCTTAGCTGGGTAATCTTCAAACACTCTGGCCTTCACTAAGATGAAACAAATGCTTAGGAGGTGTGTGTTCCTGCTGGTAAGGGACACCTGTCAAGGCTAATTAACATCACACATTTAATCCTAGTTCTTTTCTCCATTCGAAAGCCTGGCAGAATTTATCGTTCTTCAACATTTTAGCAGAAGTAGACACCATAGGACCCATCTCTTGTCCTAAAGAACAGAATGAACCTTGAATAGTTTGTGCACAGGGAAAGTGCAAACAATCCACTGATCAACAGGAAGTGCAAACTTGTTTGGAAGTGTCCTGAACGAGCACACTGTGGGCACCAGCAATGGCAACAGCAAACCAGAAAGTGGACCAGCTGCTGAGGAGGTTTCGTCTATCCCATCCTACAACTATGGGAACCAAAGAATTTTTAGGGAGATTCTGAGGGAATAGACTCTGGAGGAAAGCCAGAAAAAAAGGGGAATGCAAGAAACTGAAAAGAATCAAGGCCTCTGCACTAAAACCATGTACAGCATAGTTGGTACCACTATGCTAATCCACCCGACTCTTGTGGACTGCAGCATCCTTGCAACACAGGGAGGTCACGTAATGAGCTACAACAATAACCTGCACAGCTTCTCTCCTGGACTGCACCATCTCTTCCACAAAACACAGTAGTAGTTTCAAGCATAAAATTCACTCAGTTTGAGCTTCAGAACTGGGACAGGATCCTCATAAATTTAACAACCACTGTGCTTTTGACCTCTTCTCTGGGGAAGTTGAGATCACCATTCTAGAAGAGGTCCCCATATCCATCTTGCTTTCCTGAACAGGCTCTGTGCAACGTCTGATTCCATCTAACTTCAGCATTCTGAAAGCTAATTAGTCTTAGCTAGACCTCAAATCTAAACCACTTATTTCAGCCTCTGCTACAAAGAGAAAATAGACAACTACCTCAGGCTAGACACCTAGTTTTTGGAGAACTGTGCAGATGAGATGAAGTTAAGCAACTATGTTCTGTTTAAAAGTGAAAAGGAATTTATTTGTTGTATCATTATAGAAATAGTATATATAGCTCTTTACTGCATTCTTCCCTTTAGGCTCAAGCCCTCTGCTCCGACAAGATGGGTGGCCTCTCTCTGCTTTCATCTCAAACCTTTATTTTTTTTCTATTTTGAAAAATGGAGTATCTGACTGACTGATACAAACAGGCCTATTTCCAAATCATATCAACAGCTCCATCTGTCAAAAAGTTCATCTTCAACGCAATTTCAAAAGCAGAGCTATCCGCGCTAGGTGTTAGCAATAGTTCCATACATCAAGCACGCTACACAAAAATGCACCACATGACATTAACAGGGAATACAACTTCCTCTACAAAGTCAAGGAAAAGCAAAGTAATAGAAACTGAGAGAAGATAAAATGTTTTGTAGGTAGTGGAACACCAGCTGACAGCAATTTCTCTTTCAAGCCACAGTATACTTAATTTATTTATAGGCATTGGAAACATGTTATTGGCACAGTCCTGTGTAGGAAAATATACTAGAAATGCCACTTTATAGTTCTTCTTCTGAGCTGCTTTTTCATAAAGAAAATAAAAAATGTTTGCCTAAAAATCAAGTCACATTTCTTGCAATAGAATAACGATGAAGCCGGGAGCAAAGTTAAGCAATTAGGAGTGAGAACAACTCAGTACAGCCTATACCCAGCACATAGCGAAGGCATGTTTAGGTGTTCTATTGAGGGAGTATCTAAAGATGAAAACTAGTAACTCACGATCTTTATGCTCTAAACTACGAAGAACAAGATATTTATGTTTCTGATTCTGGGATGTCTCATCCGCATCAAGGTCCTGCTGGTATTTTTCAAATGTGTTTCTGCTTTTCACGGCTTTATTTGAACATGGCTTTTCATGGTTTTACTCGGATAATTCTAATGGTTTGCCCTACGTAAAACCCATCTGCCCAAGTGGACATTCTGATAGAGAGGATATCAGCTGTTAGCTGACACTCGTGCAAATGTGCAATTTCAAGGGTTAGAAGAAGCAATCTTCTGTTTCTGAGATACTCTCCTTTTTAACCTTGCATTTTTATGTCAGCAACCTGAGAAACTCCCAAGATTTAAGACAACCCTCAAATAATAAAGCCAGGTTTTTCAAACACTCAAGGATATTGAACTAACGTGGTCTTACTGAAGGGAGCAGTTGTGGAAGACGGACAGTTAACGGACAACCAGGAGGATGACTAAGAGCATTTGGCTTTTGGCTGTATAAACTGCTACCAGCTGGATATTCCCTGTGGTTATTCACCACAGTGAAGGGGTGCTGAGAAGCTCAGATTTTTAAAAAAAAAGCACTGCTACTTGAAAAAGTAGATAAAAATATAATGCCTTTCTAGGTCATACTGCCAACAACCATTGTGTGACTCGTATATCAGGCAAATTGTAGAAAAAATAGGAGGGAGGGAGGGAGGGAAACAAATTCATTGGCACCTACAGAAGAAAGGACATTTTGCAGTTCTGCCATTCATATGAAGGATGCAAGGTGGTGATGACTGATTAAATCAAAGATAGATATGTTGATTACAGAAGAGGCACACAATTATTACACCATGCTCTCCTTTGAGATAGCTAAATATAATATGGATTTTGAGGATAAATAGGTTCTATGGGTTAGAGTGAATTTGCTAGAACCATAAAACCCATTAATGATAGAGTTCAGAACAGAATTAACAAATCACAGCTACTTTTTTTAGCTAACACCAATTCCTTATGTAGCTTTACGGTTTACTGAGAGAGAAGCAGACACATTCTTTCTTAAATGTATTTAACACTGTGAAAAGCAGAGTTTTCTTCCGTTTTTCAGTTTTGTAGACTTCTGCAGCCTGTGTCAGCGACTTTTCATTGCCTGGTTTTATGCAGGAAAGTCATTACAAAGGTCCCTACTGAACAGAGGAACAGGCTTAGATGCTGGAGCCTTCACAGCAGATCTGAGAGACTACTACATGCATTTTCTGTGGTGGTTTCTTTTGTGGTTTTTTTCTTTGTTTGTTTGTTTTAAACCCCAGCAATCAAAAGAAAGGAGCAACTCCATAAATATAGTGATGTATCACATTAAAATAATGACAATAATGTTTCCTTACATTGCATTAAAGATTGCTGTAATGGGCAACAATCCCTAGGATTGCTTAGCTGTACATCCATTTATCACAGAGTTCTGTTTACCTGTTGTTAAGAATGAGATGGCAAGGGAGGGACTAAGTGATTCAATTGCTCAGCTTATAAATTAAAGCTATCCCAGGAACAGGACTTACAGTTTGATTCTACTGCCTTGCCTTGTGCTTAAAGTGAACATGATAGTTCCCGATTTTGGGGCAGCACATCTGTATGCATCCCTCTCATATGGCTGAAGAGGCACGGCAAGGATGCACATATATAAGACAACAATGCTGCTTACTAACCTCCCATAAATAAAACAGATCAAGTCCTCAAACAGAGGTTTCAAGAAGGACTTCATTTACTTCAAATGGAAGTAAAATTCTGGAAAACTGGTCACAGAATCACAGAATGGTTTGGGTGGGAAGGGACCTTAAAGATCATCTAGTTCCAACCCCCCTGCCATGGGCAGGGACACCTTCCACTAGACCAGGTTGCTCCAAGCCTCATCCAGCCTGGTCTTGGACACTTCCAGGGATGGGGCATCCACAGCTTCTCTGGGAAACCTGTCCCAGTGCCTCCCCACCCTCTCCAGGAAGAACTTCTTCCTGATATCCAATCTAAACCTCCCCACTTTCAATTTAAACCCGTTACCCCTTGGCCTGTCACTACAGGCCCTTGTGAAAAGTGCCCCCCCCAGCTTCCTTGTAGGCTTCAGCTTTTCTGTCCCAACACTGTAAACACAACGCATGAAGTTGACAAGAGCTTTAAAGACTAAGGGCAATATCTGGGTTGGGCAATATCTGGGAAGACAGAGGCAGGTCCATTGATATATTGCAGCCAGAGGACACAGAAAAGACAGAACATGACTAAACAATTCTTACCAAACTAATACCAATTTTCAACATAGTAGGCTTAGGGAACATTCTAGTGCAGAACACTAACAGAATGCATAGGAAAACTGGTTTGATTCATCTTGCTGTGTGCTGCTTAGCACCATTTCTGTAGTTTAAAGCAACTTTTCAGATGACTAAAGACTGCAAAGCTAGAAGGCAAGCAATCAGATTAGAACAGAAATAATATTATTTTATGCAAATATGTCTAATCTGAAGCAAGAACAGGAAGCAAAATAGCTGATTCAATTAGTGTTTTAATGACCTGGGCACTTAGGTTTATACCAGAAGGAGATTTAATTCCTAAATACACATGCATTGTCATGTTTTATCTTATGAATTGAAAGGGAATAATTAACAGATTTCCATCCAAATCTTTAACCTTAGGGTTAGATCATGACCTTTATTCCTGCCTGGACAAAAAACCCCACTAATACCCAAGTACAGAATCATCCATAGAAGTCCTCCTGACACTGTATTAGAAAGCAAGTGAGATAAGGAGAAGCAGTCAGGGAAAATTGGCTGCCTTTTGCCAGCCCCTATTTTCACTCATGGAGCTTTGCAAGACCGTGATAACTAGAGTTAGTCTCTATCCTGAAGTTTATGCACATTACTCCCATCAAATAAGAACCTGCGTTTTTTCAGGTGGTGCCAAAATGTCTGTCAAGGATATTGATTCATTTATTTTCCCTTCTTTGCTTTGACTGGAAATCTATTTTAAGAAATACCTTCTTCAGCATTTCACCTGTGCTTTCAAGGAAATTAGCTGGTTTCCATTAATCAAAATACAATCACAGAATCACAGTGCTTGAATGGCAATTCCGGGAAGGGTGCTGATGCCTTTCCCCATCTCCGTAGCTAGAAAACCTTCACAAGAGACACTACATCTTCTTTAAAATCTTTCCCAGCTTAAGTACTGCTGTCATTAGAAATGCTAAAGTTAATCTTTGCAATGCAATGTGAACATATTGCTCCTTCTTGTATCCACAATGGAGAGAACAATTCCTTCACTATGCAGTTAATTTTATGCATTTGAAATTAGGATTTGGGGGTTCTTTTGGTTCGCTGTTTTGTTCGTTTCTTTTCTCTCCACAGAGGAGCTGTCCCTCTCCTTCAGTCTTTCTTCGCAGAGTATATTTTCTGCAACTCTGATCACATCTGTTACTTTTCCCTGGGTACTTTCCAGTTGATTCATAGCACTCTAGAAGCCTGGTACTCAAATCTGGACAACATACTGCAGCCAAGGTCTGACTGGCGCTGACTAGAGCTGAAGGATTAGTCACAGTTACACGTGCCAGTGCAACATTTGCCTTTTTTGCAGCAGAATGACATTGTTGACTCATGTTCTATTTGTAATCCACTGTAATCCCCTACCCTTTTTCTCTGAATTTATTACTGTCCGATTGTTTTTCATCCTGTTTTGTGCAGATGATTATTCTTACCTAAGTAAAGAACTTTGCATCTACCCTGACTGAACTTTATCCCTTGTTTTCAGACCGTTTCTTTAATTTCTTAAGACAACTGTGGGTTTTATGGCTGTGCTACACTTAATAAGCATACTAATTTCAAGATCTACAATTTAATGAAAAAGGTGAATAATACTGTACCCAAAACAGATTACAGAGGAACTCCCTCAGTTTATCCTTCCAGCCTGATATCAAAACATTGACAGCTACTACCAGAATGTAGTTCTCCAAGTGATTTTGTATGTACCTCATAATTATTTCTTTCAGACATTATTGCTTTAACTTGTTTATGAGCCAGGAATGTAAGCCAATGTCAAAAGCCTTATTAAAGTCAAGATATGTGACACTGCAAGCTTATCCCTGCATCTCAAGGCCTGCAAATTTCACAGAAGAAGTTAGTTTAGTTTGACACCCATACTGGCTTTATTCATACTCTTATCTTCTTGATGCTAACAAATATTTGCTTCAATATATATTCCAGTACTTTTTTTCTTTCCCCAGGATTTCAGGTTCAACTCACAGGATACACTTTCCCATTTTCTTCCTTTCTATAACTTTAAAAATATGCATGCTGCTTGTCTTTTCCCTGTCTTCTATAATTTCATAAATTTTCAAAGATAACTTTTCACAACTTTACAGTTATTTCAGCCAATTCACTTAAACCTGAGATCAATTCCAGCTTATTTACAAACATGTGATTTGCTCAAGCCTGTTCCTTCCCTAAACCAGCATCTTTCACTTCAGCTGAAGATATTAGCTATGACAACCACCTGGTCACAGCTGATCTTTTAGGTGGAAGCCAAAGCAAAGGCTTTATGTAAGTGTCTCTCTCCACTGAGCAGGGAGCCATCTTTTGTCTTGAGTTTTATTTTCCTTCTAATACACTTGTAAAAATTATTACCTTAAATCCTTGCCCAAACATCTCATTATATACTTGGCTTCCTGAGTTTGCGGCTACTATTTGTTCTCCCTTAAGAGTTCATCCTAGTTGCACTTTCTTTACCTAAGTTGTTGCCACTGCAGCCACTAAGAGCCTTATTCCTACTCATACTCTTGGGTTTTGTATAATTCATGTTTATTCCCTTTATACTGAGGAAATGCCAACTATCCTGATTTTTCTTCCTCTAATTTGTGCCTTATCAATTCTCAGCTTACTGAAATCTAATTTTGAAATAACTTGTCTTTATTTTGATGTTGTTCTCTTCTTTAAAAATTCTGCATTATGCCTTTTTATAGCCATTGTCACCCCGCCTTCTATTTTTGTTCTCTGCAGGAGTTCCTGTTTTTCAATTAGAATCAAATGACAGTTAGTAATCACCTATTAACTCTCAAGCACATAAACATGTTTAAGTACTGTGCAAATTACTTTTCTGACTGACTAGTGATTTAAAACTCATTCTGACATGCAATATAAATCTACTGCTATGCCATCCAGTATTTAAGGCAAATAATATTTCAAAGCTGAAGACTTTGCCCCTGACTGGTTTGGCCTAGTTAAATCAGAATACAAACCGAAGCAGTTAGTTTGAATAGCACACAGGGGTCTCTCTTGCAGCAAATAAGGAAGGAAGCTTTGCAGGCATGTATTTTCCCAACACACTTTATTTTTAAAGGTTTAGGTAGGTTTCCAAAATTGGACTCCTATATAGTGACCTGAATCAAAGGGAAGGAGACTCCTGCTCACTAAGTGATGTCAACAGGAGCAGGTTTGGGCCCTGTGACATTCCCAAAAACGTATTTATGTCAATGGAAGATGCATAAGCATAAGGAGACATGAATTTCACTTTAAGGTTCATGTTTGCTTCATAGTCAATGAAGTAAGAGATATTAAAAGAAAGCCAGCACCATTATTGACAAAACTAACAAGTGCTCCCCAAGTGCTAATAACATTCTAGACAAGCAACCTATCGATCACTGCCTCAGCTCAAAGCACATCAGCCCTAATATCACAGACAGCGACCCCATCTCTGTCACTTCTGATGCCATATTTAATGACAAAATTGGTTGCTTACAAGCTTATAAGGAACTTAATATTACGCTTCTAGCACACAAAAGGAACCCTGTGTATCTGCTCGGAGCATATAAACAGCCATATGTGCTTGAAATGCATTTGATGGAAGACAGTGTATTTCGTGTGCTGCATCTCAGCTATTGTTTTGGGTTGATTCAGTTAGCATGTTTTAAAATTGTACTGATTTACTGAAGATTTACAAACATAATTCATGTGCACTTCTCCTATGAATAAGCCTCTAAAACTAATTCAACCAGAGTCAAAAAATAAATTGCAAAATAAGTTATTCAATTGAAATCTGCCATCTGAGGCACAGTAATAGAAAACATTTATTATAAAACTAACATGTATTTGTGGCTCAAGATATGTGTACAGTACTAAACAACTCTCTGAAATGAATTTATTCAGGCTTTTCTCAAAGCACATCTTAACTGAGCTAACAGAAAATTACATGTTCAAAAATAATTGTAGGTTCTATGATTTTCATCCTGCATCACAGGCTTCCCATTATCATCCTTTTTGTTTTGGAAGGCTTATGAATTTTAGACAAACTTTATTCTGCACAGCTGCAGGAGGCCATTTCTGGAGTCTGGATTTGCCAGTTAGACACTGGAAAGACAAAGGTACAATTCAATGCAGAAGGAGAGGAAGCATGAATACCAACACATCCATCTTTAGATATAAAACTCTAAATTTGTCAAATTCACTTCCATGGGGCTGCTGGACTGTGAAAGTCACAGGCTATGCTATGCTGGAGGCTGGAATCCACTCAGCAGTGTTTCCTCTTCAAAAGTGAGAGTATTTTGCCAATTCAGACTTTCATTAGTACTCAAGGGGAATTATTCGAAATGATAGAGAGTTCGTGTCTGTAATTAATGATGATAGTCGAATCTACACGAGCGTCTCTGACATCAGGGTCAATCATTGACAGGTCTGACTCAGGCAGATCAAGATTTTCACACAGAGGGATTTTGGGATTTTTTATTCCCCCTTTGGGCAGATAATGAACACCTTGAGAAGTAATATCCCTGTCTGGATTTCTCAGCTACTGGGGAAGAGAACTGGGAATGAAGACAGTGAAAATAAAGACAAAAGCTGGAAGACAAAGGGGAAAGTTCAGACTATTTGTAATCAGGAGCTTCTTTTTCCTGAGAAGTCCAGCAGCTTGGAACACTTGGGATTTCTACCATGAGTGATGGTAAAATTCAGTTTCTAGCCAGTCCCTTTGCCTCAGCATGGGCTCAGTATAGGAGAATCAGGCCAGCTCAGTCCACTGCAATCATCTGCCAGTGTCATGATCAAAATGGAAAAGGTGAGACTTACATCTACTCGAACAGACAATTCCACAGTTCAGTGGATGGTTTCAGGCATAGATTTGGGAAAAAGTTCAGTGCTACAACAGTTTTCACTTACAATATTACATAAAGTCTTAATGAGTTAATTTTCTGTCACATCTGAATGGGTGCAGAATATCAGACACGTTTAATTATCACACCAAAATCTCTGACTTGAGAATGTTATACTAAACTTTTCCCCTGATTCCTTCTTTTCTTTCTTCAATGTAGATAGATAAAACTAGGAAAGTATGTCAAGTTAGCTGTCAGGCTCCTTAAGAACTCTCAAATGACCTTGTCAGAAAAAAACCTCCAACCCTTTGATTCATATTTTAAAATCCTGACTAACCTGCCCCTTCCACTCTTCTGCTTTCTGGCTTCTGCAACTCTGACAGAATTGAGTTCAGTATTAATGACTAGCAATCATTTTCAGGCTACACGCTCTCCTGCCTTCTGCAGTCCAAATGCCTCGTTAGCTATGCTCAGTTGGTAAGATGCTCACCTTTGTATTGCTTTCTCCTGGGTTCAAGATGAATAAAAAGCTGGGCTGGTAGCTAGGCTAAAAATAAATTCTGATCACTAAAGTACCCTCCAAGACGCAGCTGAACCATTCAAGTTGACTTCCCTTGGAAAGGCATGTTATGCAAAGATACTTCGTGTGACTCTAGGGATTGTTTCCGTGAAAAGTCATGTATGCTTTTTTACAGAACAAGGTATTTCTTTTCTTGAGACATACATGCATAAATTCCTCTCCACACTGAAAGAAGCAGCAGACAGCTTCATTACGCTGCTACTATTTTTAAATGCATAATTAAATAATTCAATCTGCTGAATAAAGTTAGCTTGTTTTTTAGAATAGAATATGGAGTGGGTTGAACCCAGCAGACTCCTCTTTAAAAGATTCAAATGAAGTACAAGCCCAGAAGCAGAACTCTGCTGATTTTCAAAACCTCTGACTACCGTTGTTTTTTAAATCTGTTAAGCACACCAAATCCTCCAGCTGCTTTTGTGAGATCACTTCTGTCAGGTACTAGCCACCTCCAGTTACTTTAAACCCTGCCCTCCCAGCTCCTTCATGGGGCTTCTACAGCCTTCTTTCCATATGGACTTCACAATCAGAATAGGCAAAGCTAGTTTTACGTTCAGAATCTAGAAATAGATTTTTAGCATTCAAAAACCGTAGACCTGTCCCAAAGAGTGCGTATTCATACAAGTTAGCTTCAGCTTAATGATGCTAGACTGATTGCCCACATACCCCAGGAGGAGAAGCAGACGGCTGTTTTCACTGACCCACTGGAGAAGTTTCACCAATCACTGTAGGAAGACCTTGGTGTTGTGAGGTTAAAGCATGCCTTGGGGATATCTCTCAAAATAACAATTACGTGGTGAAAGCACAGAGCTGCTGAGTACACCAGAGCTAGATAGGGCTCCTTACCGTAGGTTCTGCACAGGCTTTGTGGGTACAAACCCCCAGAGAATAAAAACTAAAAGCTTTTCTATCTCCAAGATCATGCAAGAGCATAGGGAGCATTTAAACACCCAAATGCTAAAAGGAGAAACAATGAAAAAAATTCAGGGCAGGAAGGATGGATACAGAAAGACTAAAGACATATTAAACCATTTTCTTGCAGCTTGCACCGCATACAGTGTCTAGGACAAATTCTTCCGACTACTCTTTTTACTCTGTGTGGAAAATTACAGAAATTAGGTCTGTGGTGGAAAACATCAGCATAAGAGAAATAAAGCATTCCTTCCTTCCTTTCTCTTAGCACTTCCTATTTAAATGGTGCTCTCTCTGTACACCTATAGATATAGTACATACACAATTGTACATGTACATATATGTAAAAGTGAGGATTAGTGTTGTCAGCATTATTTATAGGGCTCAAAGCAGCAACATGATCTTATTTCTCTTCATTTTGTGGGTGACAACACAGGGGTCAGTAAACTTAGCAAGTTTACAAATGCAATTTTTTTTGGCGTAAGAAACCTCTTTAGAAAGGTATAAGTACCTCTTAATATTCTGGTCAGGGTAAATTTTATCACAGCCAAGACTACCGACCTGTTTGCCAAAAAGAATGACCTATTGGCCAAATAAAACCAGTTTGTAAGATCTAAGTGAGACAAAAGCAGCGCATAGGTCGCTGTGCAAGGCAGGGTGCATTGCCTAGTCTGCATTCTGCTTTCCACTGACAGACTACCCATAGGCTAGAAAAAATGACCTGTCTCTTTGTAAAGAGACAGGAATCTTTAACAGGTGTACGACTGTTTGTATCGCTTCAAGGTACCCACATGTGATTTTAGATTCTCTAAAACAATTTGTGGTTTTGCCCAGAGTCAGACATCATGGTAACACAATGAACAAGACAGTTTTAAAGCATGTCAGTTCAAAATCTGTTTGCAATATTTTGCCAAGATTTATCTTTTGAGGGTTTTTTTTTCCTTTTGGGAAGGCAAGAGGGTCACAAGTTCCCTGAAAGTGGTAGGAGCATAAGTTCCAGTTGAAGTCATAGTATTTGTAATCCTAAATCCCTCAATGTCTTTGAAAATCTCTCTGCAGATATATAACTTGACAAAAACATCATCTTCCCCTTTCCTTTGACACTGAAGTTCCATTTCCATAAAGACAGAGAATCTACACTCCTCAGCTCTAACATGTATAAGGCCCGAACGATATTCCTGTGAGTTACCTACAGACAATACAAGGAACAAGTTTGGCAATGAAATATAGAAATAAATGTAAAGTGGAATTTGTAAAAGCACCTTCAGAGACTTCCAATTGGTATTTTCTTCCTAAACACTAGCAATTTTAAGGATCTAAATCTCTGATCGGCAAAGCTGCTCCCTTTTATGCTGCTGTTTATAAAATAAACGACTGCCAAAGCTCAGATTGAAAGCAAATAAAGCAAGCATTGTGGTTTCATCTTCTGCACTGGCCTGTCATTTATCTAGTTATCCCTTCACTCATTTGTTCAGGTCTTTCCTTCTTCTTAACTGATTCTGCTCTTTCTTCTCATTTGTGGTAGGATTCACAAGTATAATTTCATAACATTCGATTTCCAGAGGCATAGAAATGTTTTTTCTTTAACATGACTTTTTTTTTTTAACAGTTATTAAAAAATTGTAACTAACTAAACTATTGGGCATCTCCTGCAATTCTACATCATCAACGTTATCTACTGTTCTTTAACCATGATCCACTGATTGCATCCCAGTGACACCAGAGATAAGGCAAGCCTGGAGAAGCCCATGTAATTTCAATTTCTTGTTACCCCCTTTTACATTGTGACTGTTTCACCATGAATTCTTCTTTAAAAAAGAAACAAAATGAAAAAACAAACCAAAAAGCTATCTGCCTGCTCAATAATTTACCTTGGCAATTTGCTTGCAGGAATATATTTTCTGAATGTAAAAATCACAACAATAATAAATCGAAATAGCCATTTCACATTCTGAAAGGCAACAGAAGTCTCACACTCTACTTGAATGCTACTTAACTTTGAGCACAGGATCCAAAAGAGAGGAGAACCATGCAGTGGATGTACATGACTGGAATTCATTTGTATTGTAGTTACCGTGTATATGATCACTTCTTTCTAAATGACTTTAGGATAACATCTTTTAAAATCCCTACAAATTTCAGAACAAAAGTAAATTGAAACTTCCAGAATACCAGTTTGAATAAAATTCTAGGACACTGGTGTTCTGCGATTTAAGAGGCATGATGTTGGATAATGAACCAAAGCTGGTCAAAGAAACCTAGGATCCTAAAAATGCCTTAAGCAATGGAAAAAAGTCTACCGTCTACCTGTGATTTAACCGCTGTAATATCCTCACTTCATATGTGTTCTTGAGCAGGAGTTATATGAGCTTCACTGAACATTACAAACAGGAAAAATGAGCAACTGTCAAAAGGCAAACAGAGAAGCTAACCAACCTGCACTTCATAATGGGTGTTGTTATCCTCCACAAATCAAACTGATAACTGGTTCTACCAAATCAAAAGAAGCTGTGCAAAATGCGATTTTTAACATTTGCCCTGAAAAAAGTATATTGCAGAAAGCTTTAAGCAGTATCAAAATGTAAGACCCAAATGGTTTCATATTACACTTTTTGAGGGTGTCCAGTATGGAGTGTTACAGAATATTTGCATCAGTGACAAATGCAACAAACAGCAGTTAAAATACAGTATTTTGATTTTAAGGACCAAGATATGGCATGTTGTCACCTTGCACTCATTTTGTACCTGCCTTTCAGAGGATGGACTGCTGAGATTTCTTTGCATACAGTGTTTTCTACTGATGAGACATTAACTATCAAATACAGCACACCACACCTAACAACATCAGGGCTAGTAGTGCTTCCAGTGATGTTCCCAGCAGAGCATGCTTGAGGTGGAATTGCTATCAGATCTTTTAAATTGTCAGTTTGAAGTTATTTTTCCTGGCATGGCTGTTGTTTGCCAGTGCTATCCTTGACATAACATTTAGCATATTTTTTGTTGTTTTTTTCCTATCCTTTCGTGGCTGGCCTGGTCTAACATGACGTACTGCCATACCTTAGCCATACCTTAACAACTCACCAAGACAAAGTGCAAAATATCATTTACAGAACCTGTATCTGAACCAGCAGCATATACACAGCGCACATTTCTTTTGAAAACAAGCCCTGAAATTCATACATTACCACTGGCTTCAAAGAATTGGTCCCTTAGGTGTCAGGAAATGCAGTAATTACACTTATGACATTCATTTAGCAAAGTTTGGAACATGAAAGAAAACGTATGTGAAGATACCTGTTAAAAATTACATCTTAGACTGAGATTCATGGTTACAGAGAACCTTTCTAAGCACATATATCATCACTGAATATAAACTGGAATGGATATGGGTTAAAAAACACAGCTGAAAAATACAGAGATGAGTCAAAGCCTTATACATAAACCACCTCAAGCTGTGACTAAATTGGGAATGAGATGTAAGCATGAATATAGCTCTTCACTAATGCATGGGACAGACGGAGAAAGAAAGGCATAAAGTATATGGGGATATCATAAAACAGCAGAAGACAACCACCAAAATGGGCACTAACTTTACCTTGATCAAAAGGCTTGTTTGGATTCCAGTTTCTGAAATAATCATCCTAAATGGGGAGAAAAAAAAAAAGGAAACTCAGGAAAAACATAACCAGTCTTTTCAGTACAGTTTTACATAACTAAACTAAAAATGAATCAACTCATCTTTTGATCCTAACAAATTTAGCCTAAGTCAGATAAGACTATCTGCAGAATGTGTCCTGAAGAGTAAGTAGTAAATGCAGGTTAGAAATTGAAGTATAACAAATTCCTTGGATTCAGCACCTTGATTTTTTTCTTCTGAATTGTTTTTCAAAGTACCATTGTTATTAAATATTTTCTGACAACTCTGTATTCAGTCTACAACTTTTGATAAAAAAGACAAGAACGTATTGTTCAGATAACAACATGATCCACACCATCCTTGTGTGGTGAAAGTTCAGTGAAGTGAGGACAAAAATTCTCATATTAATTTGGACATGTAAATCACACCATCGTGAGTGTACAGAAATACAGCAATAAAATCATAAGCATTATAGATAATATCGTAAGCATTACAGTTAAAGTGCAGTAACAACCAAGAGTACGTGCAGTAAATACCTTTGTCACCCTTCCCACTATTAAGTTTTCTTAAAACTTTTGTAAAGCTATTATTCTGCTGTGAATCCTGTGGTCCTGTATTGTCTAAGTCTGACTGGACTATACAATGTAGAAGGTAGGAACTGTCGGGGTGCCTGGCCAAATGGGTCTCTCTGAAGAAAGAATGGAAAACTCTGCACTGCATCAATTTGTCGTCTATGTACTTAGCAAATATTTACCTGATGGCAAAGTTTCCCTCAGTTCAGCATGCCATCAACTCTCGTCCTGAAGAACTGTTATATTTAGCTTCAGCATATTCTGTATATCTCACCTGTGTCCTCTTTGAGAGGATGCGATAACAACAGAATAATGTATTTGAAGTGAGGAAGCATAAAAGATTTCTACAACACTCTGATATTTTTCTGCATATTAAACTTTATTTCCTTTTTAATATATCCAGTATTCTATATTCATTTCTTGAGGGCTGCCACTGAAGAGATGTCTTTATCAAGCTGTCCAGAACGACACCTAGATTTCTTTTTCCTGCCAAGAAACTGAAAATCCATCAGTGTGAATAAGACACCTGAATTCTTTCTTCCATAGGGCTCTGTTTGCTATTTTTCTCCAGTACCCTAAATTTCACATGCTCTCATGCTCTCCAGTCACCCTAACCTGGGAGATTTTGAAGACTTGGAAGCCAGCTGGGTCCAGAACAGCCCCCTGGGGTGGATACAGCAGGAGTGAGGACACTCCGTGCCTTTGCAGAACACCAGGAGATGTGTCTCACGGCAGCTCGTGCCCTTCTGAACGCTATGGCCAGTACGAGAAGCACAAAGTACTAATGCTTACAGCAAGGAGAACTGGGGACAGCTATCCTTTCCTTCCCTTCCCTCAGGGCAGGTGAGGATGGGAAAATGTCCCTGTAATGCAGGGGGTAGATGTAATTCTGCAGGAGGAATTATGTTTTCTCTCTCCAGGTATATTCACGCCCAGTGTCCATACTGACTTCACCAACAGTGACAACGTTCCCCAATAACAACACAGATCATTATTCAGAATTATTTCAGATTCATCCGAAGTATCTATACCTGTTCATCAGAAGTGTGGGGTTTGGCACCAGAAACAGAACTGCAGACTTGCCTTTGAATTCCACAGCTTTGTTAATACAACCCCCCCCCAGTGTTATACAGTGCTTTGTAATGGAGTATGAGGTACTGCTAAATTCACTGAGCATTAATCACTTTTTAGAATGTGTTGGCCTTTAAGCTTTCTGAGCAGAAGAATGTTTTTCCATCAACAAAATTTTTTTTTTTTTCCCCGCTTAGATTTTTTCCTAGGTGTTGCTTTGCTGCTGGGTTTTCAGCATCAGAAACTGTTAAATAATTCAAATCCCAAGGCAGATTTCTTATGCTGTTGGCATATGGAACCAGTTTTGAAATAAGGATTGGAAAGGGGGTTTATCTCAATTTCAGTGTCAAAGGAATATTTTCAGAAAATGCACCTTCCCCACAAAAAAAACCTTAGAGAACATACGCCTCTTCTGTCAACCTACTTCTTGTCTTTTTCTCCTTTATGCAGATCTGTTTAGTATTCCTTTTTGAAAATTGAAACTATATTTATTTTAGAGTGTGCCTGAAAATACAGTATGATCACATAGGAAAATACACAAGAAAAAATATGGACCCCCCCTAAAAATCAGAATAGAGAAAACCTTTGAGATTTTCAATATATAAAACTCATTATTATTTCTAGGAGTAAATAATGACTGTGCATACATTAAAGAAATACGGCCAATAGCAGTTCAAACTAACTTATGCCAGTTGGACGACAGAAAATACAGCACTAGAGTTTCTATTCAGCATTGTTACCAGCAAGAACTGTAACTGAATGGTTACGGCACTGCAAAGGTGAAATTCTCCCTGTAGATATGGCTGAGCAGAAAATCTATGTATCATTTAAATACCACCTAAACCTCTGACTTGAAAAATGGACAGGGTTTGTGCTAGGACTCTGCAAGGTGCTGAAATTTATATTTAACCTGACGTGGCTTTTGTTAGGAGGAGGAACTCATAACATCTGCAAATGAACACCATCCTTTCACTGTAACCTCCCCCAGCAGAAAACCAGCACGCTGATACAGCAATACACAGTGCCTAAACATGACACTGATATCCAGGTGTATATCATTCACTGTATGTAGAAAATATGATCAGTTTGATTAAGGAGATTTAACCTTCCCATTCAATTAAACACCTTCCTGACAAAGATGACTGCCCAGAATTCTATGTGTTTCTGAATTTTCTACTAGGAGAGGTATTAATGTGCTTAACATGAATCTATGATGACATTTTAATATTAACATGTTAATAAATCAGTATTAACACATTAATAATTAACATTTATCAATAAATTTAATTTATAACAATATTAAGAGTTGATCATAAGAGCTTAAAGTATATTATACATTATATGTTGTGATTACTTGTATTCACTCTATGGATATTTACAAGTTAAAAGTGAAAAACCTACCTCAACTTCCTGAATACGTAAGCATTACAAATGAGAAAAGAAAAAAGAATGAAATAAAACAATATAAAATTATGTTAACATTCATCAATTTTCTCCTCGGCGGCCTTTTAAATGTGAAATCACTTATTTCAGATGACCTTCACCTCTAAAGGATATAATTTTCTCTCTCTTTTCTGACCTTTCCACCCTTGCTGTCATGGCCCAGTTTGCATCTGCTGCACTATTAGCCAAATGCCACCCTATTAGCATGTTCCTCTCAGAGCAACAAAAAAGGGACTTTCACTTCCTTTCGGCTGCCACAAACACCAGAAAGTGTTTTTCCACACACTCATCTGTTACACACCTGATAAGAGAGAATGATTATTTTTTTTTCCCCTAGCTGACTTTAGACTATTTATTTGATGGACTTTGAAGGGAGGGCAAAACCAAGCATAGATCTACTTCAATGCCACAGGTGACAGCAACTGAGAACTATTTTCGATGAACAAATACTTTTAAATGTCTTTCTTGCATGAAATTCACACTTTGAAATTTTTGCCTATGGTTCAGTGACTGCATATGACTAACTCTATCTTTTAATTAACAGGGAGTTCTGCACAGCTAAAATTATGCACGAAAAGAGAAGAATTGATACCGTAAACTGAGGCTGGATCTGACTCCCTCAGCTAAGCCAAGTGTTATATAAATGTGATGGCTTGGCCTCTGCACACAGACAGGAATAAATGCAAACCCCAATATGCAGAGATCACCTGTTCCTCTCACAGAGCACAAACCCACTGAAGGGAACTGTACAGAGCTTTGCTGCAAGTCCTGTGACTCCAGGTCCCTGATGGACTCAGAGTCTTGCATCACAGGTAAACACAGCTTCCACTTCCAGGACAAGCCATCTGACTCCGGTCAAACTGGCCCCAACCCAGTTCTTGAGGAACTCTTGAATTCTGTTCTCACTGGGTACTGGACGAGGCCTTTGGCAAGATTCCTTCCTGCCCCAATATAAAAATCTACTGCCTGCCTATGACAGACATCCACCTGGGACAGCAAGGCAGACAACCTGAGATGGTCCCTCACATCCAGAACAGCTCACTTTTGACATCCCCACCTAATTCAATTGCAAGACTCGGGACAGGAGCTGTCTTTTCAGTTCCGTATCTGTTCTTCACTTAGCATCATGGAATCCTACTTCACATCTTACCCTCAGGAAATTTAACTGAGAAGTTAGGATCATAACAAACAAAACATTTTTAGAAAAACCAATATAAGTTGTTAAAACTTGGGCCTCAGTTCTTTATTGCATTTTTATTATTTTGATTTGAGCAATCAAGAGATGAGATGAAACACATTTTGAAGTGATTTAAATCCATTTTGCCATATCATGCATGATAAATCATTATTTCTTAAGAAAAGCAAAGTATTCTTTTATCATTCAACACACAGGTGTCAAATCCGGGCAACTTAAGATTGATATGCCATCCAAGTCAACCAAAAGAATAATCATGTTAGACTAGATATGCAAAGGGCATATTAAAAAGGGCTAGTTTAAAAGCTCTCAAGAACTTCCTTACTTTCTTAGAGACAGAGCTATCAAAAATCTTATTCACCAGAACCCATAGATTCCTCAGAATTCATAGATTGGGTTCTGATTTGGAAAAAAGAAAAAAAATCAAACCTTGAACTAAACTTGGGTGTGACACTGTTTCCTGTTAGTCGTATCTGAAAAGTTAGTAAATAGAAATTAACTCATGACCCACACATTCATGAGTAACTGCTCTTCTCTCCCATTGCCTTCTATGTCAACACAGTAACAATACAGTGAACCTGAAACAAACACTGTGAAAAACCTGAAAATTATGGTAAAACCAGATTTATCCTCTTTTTTCCCACCAACTAAGAAAGCAAACAACAGCTTCTTGTTCTCCTGAAGTTTAAGTGTTTACGTTATCCTCACCAAACCTACTCTATTGTCACTTTTTGGTTTGGTTGTTACCTAAGACTTGATATTTTGGAAGAGTTAATGAAGCATGGTTTATTTAACACACAGACACTCTCTATATTTTATTTACTTGTCAAAAGAAGCTCTTACAAGATGCTCTTGTTTATAAATAGAGCCAAACATTAGCTAAATGCGTGCATAAATATTTATATTTTGTTGCATTAATTGAGCTTATAAGTTATTTGTATGAATCAAGCTGAAATGAGACGCTGACTGAAAGAACTGCACAGAAAATCCCCCTTATTTCACACCTTTCAGCAGGTTTTTCAGCTTCCTCCCCCAAAGCCTGGGAAGATCATGCTGACCTGGATGAGCCCACGGGGTACAGAGCCATCACGAAACCCTCACCACACAGCCTTCCTGAGCAAACTCATATACAAGGGGCATAACCCCAAGGTCTGTCAGAGAACCTTTTGGAGGCAATCTTCATTCCCAGCTCCTCCCAGCCAACAAGCGCTTACATTTGTAAGTATATCTCCAGGAGGGATGTTTATTAACAGTGGTTTGCAGCCTGCTTAGTATTTTCCTCTTCCATCCTCGAACTATGATTAAACCTTTTACCCTCATAAAGACCAGCTGGGAAAAGTGGTAAGTACCAGCTCATTGCTTTTTTTTTTTTTTAAATTAGCTCCAGAAAGATGCAGCTGCATTCTCTGCCTCTCTACCTTGCAGTACAGAAGACCATTCCAACGTGGAGCAGTGTGAAAGCACCAGCTGCTGCTTCCTAAAGTCAATCTAGCCTGTATCATAAATATCTCCCCAAGGCCAATTGTCTGTTTTAAGCAAATAGTTCGTGTCAGCAAATCACACTTTATTTATTTATTTATTTAAAAGGAAGAGAAAATATTTTGCCTGACGAGCACTTCAGTGAATAAAGATTTCCCTACGGTAGGTAGTGCCCAGGGCCGACTCCGAACTCCTAAGCACATTAAGACATCTCCAACCACCCCTGAGTGCTCGCTCTATCCTGGGAATCAGAGAATATACATCCAAACAGGATGCTTTTTCTCAGTGCTTGTGCTGTGGACATTCCATTTTAACTTTGGTAGGGGAAACCTTTGAAAAGTTTAGTGCTAAATTCCCCAGAAAGGCCAGGAATGTAGGGGTTTACTTAAA
The DNA here is from genome assembly GCF_000690775.1 of Eurypyga helias. Taxonomy (NCBI): domain Eukaryota; kingdom Metazoa; phylum Chordata; class Aves; order Eurypygiformes; family Eurypygidae; genus Eurypyga; species Eurypyga helias. The sequence continues at coordinate 50,784 of NW_010245589.1, read as the reverse complement.
GAGCAGGTGACATTAAGTGGGGAAACTGAAAGGAACCACTCCAGACTGAAGTAGTACCACGTGTAATGAAAGGTCTGAGGACGTCAGGACCTGTCTAGCATACTATAGCTAAGTCATCAAGAAAAATATAATTAAATGCTTTAGCCTAGAAGGAAATGGTATAAAGGGTTCACACTGAACTCATACATAATGCTAAATACATTAATACTTGATTATTAATAACAGTATAAAATACATAAATACATATCCAAATAAGCCCTCAGATAGGTATGGCACAGCAAAGGTCCTTGACCTTTTATTACCATCTCAGATGTCCCATAAGACTCAAATTCTCAGCACATGTGATTTTGCTCAGCTGCAACTAAAGTGCAAAAAAATTCCTCTACTTAATATAGCCCAGAACATTACCTTTTTTCCTTATTTTCATAAATTAAAAGGGTTTTTTTTGTTGTTGTTTGGGGTTTTTTTAATGTGATATGAGGAAAAAAGTTTTGCAACTCCTGTTTTACTAGAAGACTTTTCCAGAAGCTTCCATGGGCAGTACAAAGAAAGGGTAGGCAAAACTTTCAACACGGGCATTCTTTAGCCTCAGTCACAATAATTTATTGAGGTGGCAAAAATAACAGAAATGAAATTTAAAAATTTAAATAAAAATTGTGATAAATAAGTTACCACTGGGTCCACGTCAGCCAGAAGAATTCTTTCTTTAGAACTCAATCATATAGCCTTTTACACAGAAATCTTCCAGCTGCGCTATGGGGTTTGGTTTGGGTTTTTTTTGATAAAAAGACAAATACAGCAAGAATTAAATATATTTCTTAAAGAATATGCAAACCACTCTTTGTTTATCCATAAGACTGAAGCCAGAGGGTATGTCTACAATGCTGAGGGCAAGCAGATGCTCCTTTACTATGCTTGTGCTTCAAGCAGGATGAATGAGGGCCAGCTGTGAGCCAGAAGCTATGGCGCTGCTTTAGCACAGCACTGCGTCAGCATACACAGCTGATATATTTGGGTGTCTGGAACAAGCACACAACTGTCTACACTACCTTGTGCTGAAATACTCAAAACTGAAAAGAAAGCCTTGGTTTGATTATTTTTTGCTGGCCCTTTTAGCAGACTAACTTCAGGACTGCATTATCACTTCTGCCTGAACTCTTCCTCTCAGTAGTATGTGCTAAAATGCCTGTTATCCCTGCCTGCAGTTAAATAACTATAACTTTACTTTCATCAAGTTTTTCACACTTTAGTATGTCCCACCAGCCACAGCAGGTAATGCTGCATCTGTAAAGCTCTCACAAGCCCAGAAAGGTAAAACTCAAGAGTCTCCCAAGGTACAGGCTCACTGATCCTTGTTGCTTTGGATGTGCCGTACCATCACAGATGCTACAACTCCAAGACCAGATTGAAAAACAGAATGTTACTTGGTTGCTTATGTTGTAAATTAACAACACGTACCCACTCGCTACAGTGCCTCAGCCACACAGAACTGTCTCAGAGGCACTGCCGTCACGCTCATTGCAGTTCTTCCTCCTTCCACCACCTCTGCAAAGAGCCTCCACTGTGGCTATCAGAGAGGCAGCAAAGGGAGGAAGGAATTAGGATGGAGGTAGGACTAACAAGGCCTGTGGATGAGATGTGATGTGATGATTTACCATCGCAGCTGAAACAATTCCCTCAGGCAATTAGATCCTGGGCCATTGTGCAGGGAAGCTCAGTAGTTACTGGCCCCTACACAAAGCTGTAGGGCTCTACACTCCCCAGCGTTTGATCCCAGACTCTTGAGAGATTCTGATTTCTTTGGTTACTCTCCGATTATACCCAGATGCCTACACCACATTTACACAAATCTCTACTTAACCAAAACTCTCCACCCATGTCCCACAACAAATACAGTTGATTTCAGCTTCTGAACTTCAGTCAGAGTTCCCCAGTGATAGAGAGTAAATTAAATTCAAAATCACTTATTCAGAAATAGGACTGAGTGGAAAGGAAAGCGCAAGTGGCAAACAGAAGACGATGGCACCAGAATTCTGGGACACAGAGGAGGAAGTTCCACAGGATGCAGGAGGTCCCGACTGCAGCAGATGTTTGTGGGCTCGTCACCCTGGAGTTCCCACCCAAGGAGGCAAGCCCAAGCAGGGTGGACCAGGTAGCAAAGCTGAGTGATCTCACGGGAGGCCAGAGAACAAGCATAGTACGGTGAAATAAGCTTGAGAGGTCCCTCTGATAAAACAAGACTTGGCATTTGTACTGTCTGCCATGGAATTTCTATAACCCAGTCAGAAAACAAGTCTGCTATGGAACATACTCAAGTCAACAGTTACACTGTTTTCAGAGGATTGGGAAAATACAGTCAAGACCAATAGGTTTTCCACTTCATGGCTAGAAAAAACACACCCACTCTTCCCTATGAGCTTCACGCTGGTGCTCAATCAGACAGAAGCACCCCTGCCAATCCCTAACTCTCACTTCCATGAACTGAGTAGTACCCAGTCAAACAGGGAGTGAGAAGCAGAGCCAGAAATTACGGAGATATATTCCCTCTCCTTCCAGGTGGAGTTCCTTAAAGCAGCATTATTTCTGATCTCTGAACTAACACTACGTGTGAATTAGCAGCTGGGCAGATAAGTGTCACTGAATCCACACCCCTGCCAATCCCTAACTCTCACTTCCATGAACTGAGTAGTACCCAGTCAAACAGGGAGTGAGAAGCAGAGCCAGAAATTACGGAGATATATTCCCTCTCCTTCCAGGTGGAGTTCCTTAAAGCAGCATTATTTCTGATCTCTGAACTAACACTACGTGTGAATTAGCAGCTGGGCAGATAAGTGTCACTGAATCCAGGGATACTTACAAGTTCCAAGTGAAGATTCGCAAGAGGAGAACCTGGCCTAGTGTTGTTTCCTCACATGATCATCTGCTTGTTTTCCACTTATCAAAACTGTGCCTTTACCTAGGATTATTATTGTGAATATTGGTGAAGAATAGCACCCTGCAGGCTCTCTCTCAAAAGAGAATAGTGTTAATGAATTGTATTCACAATAGGTGTAATCTTTAAAGCATACCTTGAAAGGAGAGCTACTAAACTCTTTCTGCATCTTAATTTTCATTCAAAGACTCAAATTACATACTTAGAAAGCAATTGCTTTTAGGCAGCTTGAAAGCCAACCACAGTAATCTTGAAGGTTATAAAGCCATTGGCAATGTTACTTCACTTTCAGTATCCCTGTTGCTTTGAGAGTACATTTGCAGTAGCTGTTTGTGACAGATTCACTGGCGCTTTTTAGCTGAACATTTGGGGTTTGTATCTGAAGAACAACATCTGCACAAAAGAATCCTAATACTACCACTGCTTTCACATACGAGAACTGCTTTACAGTGAATAACAATTTGTATAATGATTAAATACATAGAGTTACTTCTTTATTTTACAAGAAGTTCTGAGTGCTGTAATTTATTTTTTTATTTATTTACCATTATGGGAATAAGATTATTATGAAAAAAAGTGATAATTCTCCTAATATCAAAGTTATAAAGTAAAAGTTATGGATAAAATCATACCATTATTCCACTTAGATATACAAATCCCAGTGGTTAAAACATACAAGGGGATAAACAGCAGTTGAATAAAATCAACTTATCTTTGATATTTAGTGACACAATTTTCTGAGATCTATAGAGACAGTTAAAACAGTTATTATGTCCCAAGTCTTTAAAATTACTTCTTTAAATGCATAACTAATGACTGGAAAGAGACTGTATAAATTTCATTGAATTATAAGCAAGGAGCTGTTCCAGGGAGCACAAATGCATGTGTTTTTATTTCATGTGTAGATTCAAGAAAAATGTAGCTCCGAATATTTTTGAGAAAAAGACATTGCAAGAGGTGAGAGCAAACTAGCCATGCTGCTGCAGAAAACAACAACTTTGCAGCTGTTTAGCCAGTTTTAGCCAATATTTGAAACTCCTTAGAACTGCATCAGGAAGAGTCATGGTCAACGAGCCTCTGAAATAACCAGTTGCTGATTGTGTGAGACATCAGTACACATTTTCAGATCAGAAACCCTGCGAGCCATTCCAAATGTGTGGTTTCCAATTCAGTCCATAATACCAGTCTGTTAATTGTCTCTGGCATTTTATCCATTCCAAAAAAAGAACACATCAAAAATCGTTACACAAAACTGACAGCAAGCTTAACGGAAACAAAGCAGCTAAATACTTGAGCAGTTGCTGCAAACAGGAATCCTGTCCTCCCTCAAGAAAGAGATCCCCGCCTTGTTTGTCACCAACATCTTGAACATATAGGAGGTTATTTCAAATACCTTGAACCGTTTATAAAAGTTACCATGTGATGAGGTTTTCCATAATAGTTGAGGCTGGTTGTTTCAAGTTAAGTCCCTCGTGACTGTTTTGTTACTGACAGACTTGTGCTCCCTCTACCCCTTTCCTGAAATATCATAGGAGGTGCATGAACACAACATTTTACTGACGGTACCTCATTAATCTATTAAACTGACGAAATGAGACAGATTATTCTGAATATTAAGGAAGCAATTTCTTGTGTCAGCTGTAAACTAACAATAACAAAAGTTACCTTTCACAAACAACTGCTACTTGCCATCTGGTTGAAGCAATAGTATTTTTGGAGAAAAGCAGTTTTTATTGGAATAATATTTCAAAAAATATAGCTGAAATGATCAGTTAAAAAAAAAAAAAAGTAAGATAAAAAGGCCTAAGAAACAAAATATTCTGGTTCAGGCAAAGGATAACTAAACTGCAGTAATGGCTCCAGTGGGATTTAAATGCCAAGGCTGTTAGCGTCCACAGTGCAAAGATTTCCATATGCATCGATCCTATTATTTTTTTAGCAGAAGACAGGACCTGAGTGCCCAATCTGTGCCTGATGTTTTCCTTCAGAAGTCCACAGAACACTGTCCACAGGCAACTTCAGATCTGTGCTCAACATTTAAATCCACGTAAGTCAAATTAGAGTTCCACTTGCATTTGCAATGAAAAAGATGATCTAACAGTTAATTGGCACACATGTATTTGCTAACAAGAGTCCAAACCAAAGGCAACATCAGCATTATTGGATAAGGATTTTATTCCATGTGACCACTGCAACCATCAAGGAGGGAGATAAGTGACCCCTCACACCCTATACACTACATCCAGAACTACTCACCCCAAAACTACTGTCACAGATGACTACACTATTGTAACAATGGCAGCTGATATACTAGCAAACACCATTATGCCAGCTATTCTCTGACCATATTTCCATTTTGCTTCAGGATCATGACAAACAGTTGAGCAGAAGGATTCAAACGTGATACACTGGTGTTACATGATTTCTGAAACTTTGACCATATTATTTATGCTTTCATTGACTCTCCATTTAACACTCAGAAGTCTTGATTGCGTACATAGGGAACTTCACACAGTGCACACTCCAGAAACAATATTCAGGGTGAACACTGTCAATTACTGACACATGTTCAGAGCTGCTCAGAAAAGGATATATTAAAAATATGAAATATATATTGTATTAAGCTTCCGTAGCTGTGACTATGATGATAAAGCAACACTCAAGCTAAGTTCTTCTGACCAAATTGAGAAAACAAAGTGACCTTTCATTTTTTACAGTAGCATGCTTCTCAGATCACGGACAGATACCTGAAAGAGTCTCCTGTAGGGAGATACAATGCACTCTTGAACTTGCCCGAACACACGCCTCAGTGCGTCAGTGATGAAAGGTCAGCATGTAGCGTGGCACGGCATAGAATGAACAATGACACAAGAAAGTAAGATGTAGCACAACTTTATTGTACAGTCTTAAGAACCTTCTTACCAAGCTGCCATGGCTCAAGAGAATATAAATCTTCCAGATCTCAAAAAGGCGTTTTTGAACTGTTCTGCTGTAAACAGAAGTATGTTCCTAATCTCTAGACAGTCACTCACTGTTAAAGGTATTAAATAATGAAATGGGTCTAAAGCAAACCAAAATGGCATTTTAACAAATAGAACCTGAAAAACCCCAACACTGAGAGACATCTGAAGAGTACTGAAAGTCATAAAGACTTCTTCAGGTACAAGAGAGCATTTGAATTTTGATCAGCTGTAATTTTACACTTGAGGTCTAGTACAACAATCTATTTCATTCTAACAACTGAGAAAATAGTTCAAACATGCAGTGTAACTAATCTACCAGCATTAGAGATGTAAAATCAGAGGAAATTTATATCTTGGAGAGCAGCTGCAGCTGCAGAATATAGAATTCTAAAGTAAATGTGCCAAGGACCTCCAGACACACACAGTAATTGAATCATCCCTCCAAGAAAGACACACATACACACATTTACTACGAACTTCACACTTCCATTATGATTACAATAAGTAAACCTCAACATTAATCTCTTATTCTGTAAAAACTCTTCTGTCTTCAGTTCAACACCATACGCGTTTTAAGCTAACCCTTCTCTTGGTTCCCTAGACTGTAGTATCAAAGGTTTGAGGTAGGTGCATTACAACTAATCTAACCAGCTCTGGGAAAAAAATTAAAAAGCATTGTTTCTTTCTGTCTTTAGTGACCTAATTAATGAACATATTCCTTAAATGCTCTTCATAAACAAATTTTCATGCTGTTAAGCCAAAACCTTGACTTTATTCATGAGAGTCACAACCAGTGGAACGCTCTAAGCATCTCCAGCAAAATAAAATGTTTTACTTGCGAATTCTGAATGCAGATTTCTTTAATAAACACCACTATTCACTCACCCAAGCTAAGAACTGAGACTTTAGTCATGCACCTGTTTGTTTCACTGTACGCAAACTAGGCTTAGAGAGGAGTTCATTCTAACATATTTGAGCAAAAGGGACGAGACCGAAATCTGTCCTCTAAGAAAAATGTCCTGAAATGGTTCAATCTCACCTTTAATAAATATTTGTTGTTGGAGATTGACAGAGAAACATTATCTTCACATTGTCCATATATCATCAGTTCCCTGATTTTTGCTCCCTTCTGCTTCCACTGAAGGCAAAATTCCCTGCTGCTGTGTCCTAACAATGGGATTTCCTCAAGTGCAGAGTGGTTGGGAAAGCAGCTAGTGACTGCTTCTCTTGGTTGTATAAACCAGAATGAGAGTGGAGTTTGGATGGTGTTGAGCAACCTACAGAAAACATTCTGAAACAGCCCCAAAAGCATCTTAACAATATATCCACAAAAATCTGAGTTAAGACCCTGCAAACACTACAAGATTTAAAACACTAAATTGCCTGGAGATACAGCATCATTCCACTGCATGGAATTTAGACACAGGGCTTAGTAAGGCAGCTAAAATAGGTTTTACATTAAAACTATAATGTCTATCTGTAAGTCATCTCAAACAGCTTTAATACCTAAGAAAGCTCAAATCAAAAAATACATTTCAAACCCAGTAACATTACAAAATCCCGAAGATGAAGTTTATCTCCACAAACACTATGAAATTGCTAATTCATGTATGTTTGAGATTTCTGAGGAACTAAACAACAGCTCTTGCTCATTTTTAGGAGATCCATTGAAGTCTGAACAGCTAATTAAAACAGCATTCCCTCACTGATGCTACTACTTAGGAGTTGTACATTCTTCTTATTAGTTGTACATTAAGGTCATTCCCATTGTTCACCCCATTATCTAAGGGACAGTTTGAAGACATGTTAAATTTGTTATACGCCACCCATGAAATGTGAATTGTAAATGTGTGTTAACGGGGAAACACAAACCAGAAACTTCTACAGTTCTAAGAAACAAACAACTGGGGACTTGCCTGGTTCTAACGGAAGTAAAGAAAATCAGGCATGCAAACGCTCAGCTGCAGTAACACTCATTTAGAGTATTACCTTGCTTGGCATTGTCGTTTCTGAAATTGCATTTTGGCAGATTCCAGGAATGCTGTCAAGCCATTTGTCAGCTCAGCCGAAGATAATATGATCTTGTAGAATATTTCAACAGAGGTGAACTCATTTTCACAAAAGTATTTTGAGAAGGGTTTGCAAGGGAAACTACAACCTGAAATCAAGAGACAGAAATCCAGCCCAATGAAAAACACCCCAGAGCATTTTAATAACAGCTTCAAAATTGGAAAAATCTGCCTGATATGAGACTCTCCTAAATCTCCCAGTTTGTCTAGTGCTCAGAAAACTATGGTTAACCACACTGAGACACTAAGGCTCTCACAGCTTTGCAGTGGATGCTTAGAAGGAATCGGAGTCCTTAGCACCAGTCTGGAGGCTGCATGCACTTGTTTTCATGTTGGAACCCTGCAAACAGTTAATAAAATGCAAATGTCAGTTTAATGGTTGAGATCATTTGATGGCTGAAAACCACTGTTTTCAGCCAGGGAAAGGACTGGACCCTTCACCAGCTGCAGTTTGCATAAGCAGGTTTGCAGGTAAGGAAAGGACATGTACAATAAGCCTCTGACAGCACAGTTTCTGACATCTACATCGACTAGCAGCAAGTGCCTGAGGAGTGGATTTGCAGGATGGAATAATTCACGCTGAGGACCCAACATCTGCTCTGCACATGTAAATCACACTTTACTTCAGACTAGCTCCATCTGAATCCCTGAACTGATCTCTTGGTTATTTGATGCACGTATCTCAAACACGTCTGTTTTCTCCTTTCATCAATAAGGAACCCCTTTCACATGCTCTATGCTGTGAACACTGTACCTGGAGGCAACAGGGACACTTGCTTCCAAGGAATACTCTGAGGCAAACTAAATACTAATGAAGAAATGCCCTGTGCTCACTGTACACTACCTTTAAGACCTTCAATGACCAGAATAGATCCTGATTAAATACCAGATGATTAAGAGATCTAGATCATGTGAGCTAGACTATTATGCACTGAGGTACATCAGCAGCTGAAGATGAAGTGATGGGAACGTCTAATGCAGTGTGAAGTGAATCCAGAAAGTGAAGTATACCACAACAGCAAGAGGGCAAGTGGGGATCTCAGCTGCCAACAGACCATGTTCTGGATTTTTTAATCATTCTTTTCCTTATAGCAGACCCTTCTCTGAGATTATATCTGTAGTTCATCTCTGAGAAAGACTGGTAGATCCTGAAATTTGCTGGAAAGCATCATTATACAGCGGTAACTATCCTTTTAAAATCCAAGTGTCATTGATGAGGACAAGAGATGGGAAGAGCTTGAAGGGAATGGCCGTGATGAGTCTCACATCTGCTCAGAAGGATGAATAAACATACACCCTACACCAACATCCCTGCACAATCCAGTACTGCTTCATTTGGCTGTGTTACACTCAGTACGGTCCCCTCTTCCCTGTATCTACAAATAGGCTACAAAACCAGAGCTTGTCGTTTTTGAAAAACCCACACTAAGTCAATACCAAACATCTCAAATAACTATGCTCAATATTCTGTGTGATTCTTCGTCACTATAAAATGTGACCCTGTAGTGTCCTTTCCTGGTTACTATATCTGTGCAATTATGTTTTCCACTGCAACCTTTTCCCTTAATTCAGAACTGCCTCCACTTACTGGTTTACAGCTTCTTGTATCTACTTCTGCATGGTTAATCTAAAATTCCTGCCTCAAAAACTCATCAAAATCTCAAAATAAGGTGTGGAGGTAAAAAGTCGTTAATCATAAATCTTAATAATTCTGGATTTTAAGACCTTCAGCATCTTCTAAGTGCCCCTTCAAAAGTACAGCTTTTTTCCTGAAGGTTTGTACTAACATTAAAGAGAACTGCACAATTACCTGTATACCTTTTATTTCTTTCTGCAAGGTTCAGTGGTTCTACATTCTGCAAACACTGTAAAGATTTCTCTGCGGTTGCTGACAACTCCAGCAGCAGAATGAGTATTTACTGAAGATAGTTAGCAGTTGGTTTTGATCTCTGCCTACTGCTTCAACTTTAGCATGCAGCTCCCTAAAAGATTTCTCATTACCTATGTCTCTTCAGCTTGGGTCAGATTTTCTTCTTGGTTTTGCATTTAATCAGGCTAAAAAAAAACCCCTTTGCTCTCACTGATCTGTTAAATTTCTCTCAACTTCATACTGCTTTTCAGCCACCCCTGTGACATTTTTTAGTAAAAGACAGTTTACAGTTGCTCTCTTCTGTCTCTTTTCCTTTCTCATCCAAATATCTGTAACTTGATCCTCAGGATATGCACCCAATTTTTTTTTTTTAATTTTTTATTTCCTCTTATGATGACTTAGCCTGCGTTTTTGACTTTCTGCAATTAGCATCTCCAACATACTCTCACAGTCTTTCACACTGGCATTTCTTCAACATGTTTTAGAAAAACAACTCCTATTCTGCTTTCTATTTCACTTCTGGCTATCATCTGGATACCATGATTTTTCACTGTCTGTCCTGACGCATTTGATGGATTCTCACTAGACTTTCTGTCTCCTATATGTCCTTGATATCTTTAATTACCTATTTCTCTTTGTTTACTTTTCACTCAGTGGGACAGATTATATTCTCAGCTATATCAGTATAAATCAGGAGTACGTGAACTGAAATTAGCAGATTTGTGCAGATGAAGAAGTGATAGAAATGAGAGCAGAATATGGACTGAAGTATTAACACTTAATTTATTTCAATATAAATAACAGAAAATTATGGCTGAGAATTTACAATGCTTCCTTCTAAATTTAAGCACAACAGGTTCCTTTCTGAATAGAATGGTCATTTGCAGCAACAGCACTGGCAAAAACACCATTTCATGTTACATGTCCTTACTTTTCTCTCAGCAAATGAAAATTCTGAACGAATTTCCTGAAAATTTAACTTCTTATGTAGGGGTACTAACAGAATCCAGTATTTCCACACTGGATATATCATAATCTCGTTTCAGCTCATTCTAGCCAGGCAATAACATTATATTTTTTTCATTCAATGGATTAAAATTTCCAGTTCACTGAGAAGAAATTCTCCAAGTGCTTCTAATCCATGATTACTTTCAATGTGTTATTTAAACTGTCCCATCTCTTTACTTTTATGCTGACGGTTACAAAGCACCTTCATTTCACTTCAGCTTTGGCAGTAGTGGATGGCAAAGGAGTTCTGACAGGAGGCTGAGCATCAGTTCATCAGCGAAGAGTACGAGGCTGGGAATATGGTGTGGGGCAGGAGCAGATGAGAAGAGGTTTGGGTGTAAAATGCTCCAGATAAAACCTGTGTGGGAGGGTGAAAGGCGTAGGCAGGGCGGTCAACTTTGACGGTAACTGAGCACTGAGCTATGTCAGGTACCTCTTTGGCTCAGAAGACTGATAACTAAAATATTGGTTTTATTAACACCATAACACCATATTCACCTGGCTGTCATGGAGTATGCTTAGCTTTTCTGGAATGCATAGCAAAAAAGCCTGAATGGAAGAGGGAAAGAACAGGGCTGGACGTACATGCAACGCAAATATGCTTCCAAAGTAAGAATTACCCTATACTGGCTGCCTTATATATCAACATTATTCATTTCAGCTGATCAGTCAAAATAAAGTAATTTCAGAGAGAATCTGGAGGATGGTCTGGGGACCTCTCACCTCCTAAGTCAAATTCATATAAATCCACACAATACTCTCTACTTAAAATTTTTCTGCCTTTTGCCTAGACTTTTGTATGCTAAACAAGTTCTTAACATTGTTTATTTACTACAATACTCTTGTTAGCAATTGAAGCAATGTACCTAGCGCAGCAGAGTGGCATGATGATCGATTGGACACTTGAAAATGATTTGGCGATGAAAAAAGTGTTGTTATATATTCAGTTGCTGCGATGTAAGAAAAGTCGGATTATGTTAGCTACAGTGTGCAAATTTTTTAATGGCTACTTAATTTTTACCCTTAACATACACAAGAAAAAGTAGGAAAGTATATTTAGTTTAATTATTAAACCTCCATGGATTTTAATGTGTGTTTGCTGGCGTTGGTTACTCATGTAATGTGCCTCCAACTGCTTGAGTTCCAAACAGCCGCCTTGTTCCAGCGCGTTTCCAAGCCTACAGAAGCACAGAGTCCAGCCCTCCCCATCCCACCACATTGTCCACCGGGATGGGCCTGATTAGCTGCTCCCCCGCTGCTGCAGTCAAATGCTGCAGAGGGGCTGATGGATACACACAGGGTGTGAATGAAGACAGCTTCTGCAGCCATCCATAAACTCAACTCATTTAGACTGCTAGCTGTCTGCTACCCAAGAGAGGCTCTGGGAAAAAGGAAAGAAAAAGGCTCTTCCTTTTTACTTTTTAAAGATATTTGGGTTTATCATCTGGTATGGCAAAGTGAATGATTAGATCCTAACATAACCCTTGGGTATCACACCTGGTAACTATTAAGGAAGACATTTCCCAACAAACAAAAATAACGTGGCAGCATCAGGTTCCTTTTCCTCTGGAGCACACACTCTTGATCTACAAACATCAGAGAGAATTTTCTGATGATGACTACCCTATCATGAGCATGAAAAGAGAATTTGTTTAAAATAAATAAACCAGGACAGAACAGTGAACATATTGCACTGCAGTGTTCGAAAAGAAGCTAGATGTTCCTGAAGAACAGATTTGCTGAAATGCTGACAGCCAGATGAGGAGAGCAGACCCAACCTTGAAATCATGTGAGTTGAGGTACGTAAGTCTGACTGAGGTGTCCGAGTTCACCATGAAGTGGTGCAAAAACACTTCTCAGGGACACATAATTTCCTTTAATATAAAACTAAAAAAGATAAAAGGAAAGAGAAGAACAAAAGAAAAAAAAAAAATCACACCCAAATGTTCCTCTCCCAGTTTCACCCAGGTTTTTCTTGTTATTTTTTCTTTCTTTTTTTCTTTTTTACATATCAAACAGAGCTATTCTCAATAAATATTCTCAATAAATTTACTATTTTCTCACACAGAGATACATACGCTTTAGCAAAACAGGGCTTCAGAGAGATTGCAGCACTGTTTCCCTCTCTTACACATGCACAGACAATCAAGATAGAAATTATGTACTCTGATACACAGGTTAGTTACAGACTAAGCCAGTCCTAATTGAAAAACTCGAAGCAAAAGGTGAAATATGCCACAATAGGCCACAAATCTAGAAACAGTTAAAGAGGACAGAGCACTGTGGGGAAACACAGACCTGTGTAGCTTTGTGCACTTCCATGTTAGACTCTGAACACAGCTGAACTTCATTACCTTATTTTATTATTAATAGTAGTCAGACAAATTATTAATCTTTTACGTTACAGAAGATGGTGGAATTTCTACCATGTCAAAAGCAATGAAGGAAGTAAAGAAAAAAATTCTATTCTGAAATGAAAAAAAAAGGAGTAGTACTATCTTTTCTAAAACACAGGAAAGAAGCAAGTCAGATAATCCTAAAATCTGACCAAGTAGTCAGACTTCAGCCACTGTAAGGATTGGATCTAACATTCAAATGACAAGCAATGGAAAATTAGTTTAATTTCAATCAGATTTGGGCTATACTACATTAAAAGAATGGGGGCAAATTGTTATAAACCATCTCAAACTCAAAGGAGACACACCTTGAACCATAAGGAAATGTCCTGAAAACCTGAGTATGATCTTGGGAAACAAAAAAGATACAGCAGCAGGGTGAGCCACATTAAAAAGCCGTAGGGCTGAAGCCAATACGGACTGCTCATTCAATGGCAAAAAGTAATTATCATGCTAGAAAGAGAGACTCACACCAAACCTTGGGTGTTCTGGTTTTGTTGGGGTTTTTTTTTGGTGTGGGTTTTTTGTTATTGTTGTTGGTTTTTTTGTTTGTTTGTTTTTGGGGTTTTGGTTTGATTTGGTTTTTTTGTCCAACATGGAGAAACTCCGGACTTGAAAACTCCAATAAAATTGTAATATTAATAAACAAACAAATACATAACAATATCAGAAAAGATGTTGAAGAATTCAGCTCCTCCTGTCAAAGGGCAATGTAGGAAATCAGAGTAAAGTATTATAAGAGACCACTGTGACTGTGAAGTCTATTAATCTGTAAATACTGAAAATCTGGCACGTTTCCCATGCACGAAAAGGGAAAAATTGACCTTTTAAAATTATTTTCAAAATTACAGCCTGCCTCATTATGCAGGAACACCACAGTCTCTGACTTCAAAATAAAATCTACCTTATTGTTATAAGGCTGTGTTATGACACATCTTGCATATTAAAAAAGCAAGGTAGTAGTTGCCCAGCTAGTAAAAAGCTGACTGAAAGATGATCAGCTGTAATGTTAAATTTCAGTATTTTCAGTGTTTAATACAGAAACTGCAAACCTACTCTAGCCTAAACTTTTACAAAGATATCCCATTCCAATTTAAGGATTTCAGATGACCAAGAAGCAAATGGATACCTACTAGTTAATTCCCACTGCTTAACAGCATTATTGCTACTCTGATTATGTGTAGATTTGATTTCTAAGCATCAATGTGACATTCTGCTGTCTTTTTCCCTACAAATTCGAAAAATCTGCAAATATGTTCATCTGTTAGGATCTCACGGAACCCGAGGGACCCCCAGGCTAAAAATGCAAACTCAACCTTTTCCACATGTAAACCTGGCTGCTTGGGATAATCATACATAAGGAATATGATAGGAATGTTAAAACTAGGCGTGTTAAGTAGAGCATGTTAAAAAGTCAGGTGGGTTGGGGTACAAATTCGAAAAATCTGCAAATATGTTCATCTGTTAGGATCTCACGGAACCCGAGGGACCCCCAGGCTAAAAATGCAAACTCAACCTTTTCCACATGTAAACCTGGCTGCTTGGGATAATCATACATAAGGAATATGATAGGAATGTTAAAACTAGGCGTGTTAAGTAGAGCATGTTAAAAAGTCAGGTGGGTTGGGGGGGAGGGTTGTTTAAAGATAACAAAAAGGGCATCTTTTGATAAAATGACAAATTCTGTGTTTTTTCATCCAAAAAGCTAACCATCCCTGAAAATCAAATTCCTTCCCATCACCCTCTAACGTGTGTTGGTCAAGGAAAATGTCTTTCTTGTGTCGAAAACATTTTAGAGAAACTAACAATCTTCCCTCACGAACTTGCCACTGAGCTCTGGCAGCACTTGCACTGTATTCAGTATTAGCTGATTCGACTGGCACAAAACTGTGACATATATAGTGTGTTTTGGAATGGACAGCACAATCAATATTGATGCTGGCAGCCTCTCCTGAGCGCAGACAGGAATACTCAGTACAGGAGCTCTGGAGATTCACTGCTTTGCTGTAGCCTGGCTGCTGACTGGGCTTGAACGTGTGCGAATGTGAGCTGTTTGCAAATAGCTCCTCAAATGGGTTCTCCATTCTCTCTGCAATGGATTTTAGGTTGAGTCTACTTCAGTTTTCCTTGTATTTGAGTTCCATTGCGCATCACACATGGCTTTGTTTTACTTTCAGACTTTTGCTTATCCCCGATTCCAGTTGGGCGTGGGGAGCAGGATCATTGCTGACAGAAAACCATGCTCAAGAGGCAGTCACTGACATATATGTTAAACCATTCCAGCAAACCAGCACAGCTCATGGTCACCTAGAAAGCCCAACGCATCTTGGCTTGAGAAACAAAACATGTATATTTTGAGTACAGAACAGTTATTGTTTCTCCTAATATTTCCAAAAGCCCATTTCAGTTGTGGCTGTCAAGTGAATTGGAGTCCTGTCTGCACACAACACAACTAATTCCCCAGGAAAACCCATCCAGCTCTTCTTACGTGAGCCACCTACACAAAGAGCACATCCCCAGAAGCAGCTGTTCATCTCCATACACTCAAGTCCCCCCCTACAGGCAATCACTTTGTAGAAAAAGTAGAAAATAACAAACCCCACTAGGACCTGACATCTCAGGATGAGGGGCACACAGGCACAAGAACACTTCCAATTCTCCCCATACAGGTTATGTCCCAGGTATGTCCTGAAGTGAATCACATCATTAATTTAGAAGCGAAAAAGCTAATTCTGCTTCAAAATTCAGTCTGTCTAAGCAGCTTCTTGTGGAAAATGCACCCAAGGCAGCAGGGGAGGGAGATCAAGTGTGGAGCAAACAGAAAACGTCTCTTCATCCCAATCGCCACTCATTTAGTTCTCCTAATTTTCTCTTAATCAATAGTATTGTGTAAGAAACATACCAAGAAAGGTTCTTCAGTTGCACTCATGCTGCGTACTTAACGCTACAGGATGATAACAACATCACCAAACCCAGAATTCAAACCATTTTACTTAAATAATAGTTGGGTTTAGATCAAATACAAATTGCAGAGGTTTAGCCTTTCCATTATGTAATTTAATTGTCATCCTCTCCCTCCTTTACTCAGAATAAAGATAAATGCCTTTTTGGCTTCTTGTTTTGAATCTTTCGGACAGACAGAGCATGGATGAACATAACACTTGAGCTGTTGCGTCCTGGTGAGAGTGAGTGGATCATTTTCTTTGCTTCTCCTGACCTGCTATAGAAATCTATAGCACATTAATCATTTCTGAGCTCAATCCCAGTGTGAGGTGGGAGCAGAGTAATTTACTGTGTCTGCATTAGATTTTTCTTTCATCAGACTTTTATACAGTTCAGTGGAAGAAACGAATACCTATAAACGTAGCAGTAATGTATTTCTGCTGAGGCTACGTTACTCTTATCCAAATGCGGGAATTAATAATCAAGTCTCTCTTAAATGAGCATCCATCATATAATAAATCTGAACCCATTCATGCCATAAATAGAACTAATTAAATTAGAGATGTTTCTTTCCTAATACACAACAGATATGTAAGCACTGAGACAGCACAGTGATGTTCATAACACAAATGCCTATGCAGATTAGCCAAAACAGACAAAGAGATTCGCAGATATCATCCATTCACAAGGATTAACCATGTGCCTTAACTTTTAGAATAAATCTTCCATCTTCTTTATTCATGATGAACTGTACTTTTCAAAGCTGCACGTTGAACAACCATGACTGTATGACAGGGAGGGCATTTACTTCCTTTGGAGTTGTTCCTCTCCAAGAACAGTGGAAATGATGTGCTTGAAACCCGCGGCACTTCACTACCCAAGCAACAGGTCTGGCACAAAACGTAGCTGGGTCTGAACACAACTACAAAGACTCATCAGAATGACAGCAGTACATGGACCAGCAAATATTAGGGAAAAGATCTTGAAAGGAATAAACTGTGTCTCAGCCTGCTAAACAAAACGAACCCCAAAAACAAATGGGTTTGGACAGAATATCCCAGTGATGGGACAGACAATTTTGCTTTTGCAAACAAAGATTAGAATCATGAGAAGGATGGAATTGGATCTTTACCCTCACCCATAGAGCATCATTGTTTCTGTCTGGTGCGTACACTGAACATTGCAGAGCTTCTGATACCTACAGGGTTATGGGCTTTGGACTCACTTGTCCTTCTTGCAATGCACATTGGACTGAAAGCAAATCCTTTATAATGCTTTGATTCTCCAATTCTAGAATTCCTGAATCCTTCTCAGTTTTACCTGGACTTTCCTACCAGCATGTAGAGTGAGTTTTCACTTGGTTTGGCTACTGGTAGGTGCCTACTGGTATATATAGGAATATCCTTTTATTGACAACAGAAAGATCGAATATCATTGTTTTACCTGCACCTGCTCTGCTATGCAGTGTACATAAAATGTACAGAGATGTGACATTCCTTGAATCCCTGCCACTTTCCATGCTCATTACTTTTTATTTTGCCTGGTGTTTATGCATGGTTTTTCAGTGCTGCTGTGAGAGAGCATGTCATGGTACTGTAAAGGGTCAAGTCCTCAACAGACT
Organism: Eurypyga helias; assembly: GCF_000690775.1. Classification (NCBI taxonomy): domain Eukaryota; kingdom Metazoa; phylum Chordata; class Aves; order Eurypygiformes; family Eurypygidae; genus Eurypyga; species Eurypyga helias. Next base: position 32,982 of record NW_010245589.1, on the reverse strand, counting down.
TTTCTAAAATTATTGACGCTTCCAACCAGGAACACTGGAAAGGGATGTCACGAGCACCTATTCTTACCCCTCTTCCCCCAAACCATACGGACAGTTTTTATGCCAAGTTTCAAACTTAGAAATGTTCCTGTTGAGAAAACCCACTTAGACTATTTCCACAGGAGGTCTGCTTATTTTACCTTCTACAAATGAAAAACCAGGTATCTTGGGGGGTAAGGGAAGAAAATTCTAGGGAGAGATCAAGCATAAGAATAGTGCAGTATGTTTTAACTGTGATAGAAAGCTATGAAGGTAGAGGGGTGGGCTGAACTGGAAGCAGATTACAGCTTGAACTCCAGACACTGCATTTGATATACGTAATTCTTCTATTTCTTATAACAAAGGTTTTCCATAAACAGACAGGACAACTATTTTCATGCATATATGAATGTTGCCTCACTCACTGATACCCTTTCAAACCACGAGGCACAGTGGGTGTTAGCATTAGCACATCAATATTCCATTGCTGACACTGCTGCAAATTCAGAAAAGGAACAGCATAAAACTTCTAAAACACCATAGAAACAATTGGGCTTTTGCCCTGTATCCAAATTTGCCACACATACCTTGGAATATAAGAGTCTCACATGACTTAATCACCAGCTCCAAACACATTTTTTTTTAGTATTGCTTCCCTACTTGTTTTAGCAATATTCTGTTATTTAAAATGCTGAATGTAAGCGAGGCAAATGCATGCATGAGCAAAACCAAACAATGCCGCTTCCAGACATCAATACACACTGGCAAATACACAACTGTAATAATGGGCACATTATATATTCCTAATGTTTCTTATTAATCAAATCTTGTTTGTATTAGGAGAAGAAAATAACTGTACCCAAATTAACTTGTCAATATGATAGCCATTAATAATAACGTAGAGTGAAGACTCATGGAATGCAATTAGGTTACCAGAGTAATAGTGGTACAAAAATAAAACATGATAGAGTGAAACAACATGCATTCTCAGCTGCACATGTAAAGATATTTCTACAGATTCTTATTACTCTAATGATAATTCCTTAGACAGGAAGATAGCTACAGTCCACCTAACAGCTTAGATAGAGGGTCAGATGCTCTGCAGTGACACTGCTGACAGCAAAGGACTGTAGTTTGTATAGTTATTGCAGAAAATCCAAGGCTTAAGTATCTTTGGTCTGGATATGCAGAAAGTACACAGACAACTCCATTTTTAATGCCCAGGGTTCTGGACAAGAGTATTTGGTGAGGACATGTGAAATAGATCTCTCTAAATTAGTACAGGAAAACCATAGATCTAATTCTCTGCATCGAGCAGATGGCATCAGAAGGCAACTTGCAGAGTGGCTGCTTCTGGAGATTATTCTTCAGGATCCTTAAGAGAGCTGATGTGTGGGTAACAAATGTTCTTGAGTGGTGCAGGGATTTGAAGGAAGGAAGATTTGCAGACAAGTGTCATTAATTCAGAGGAAACACTAGGAGAGTCCTGAAAACCTTTGTTTTACTGAGATGGCCAGTTTGTTGCACAACACGCTATCACACTTGATACCCTGTAATCTGACCTCAAGAGACTGCTTTCAGCCATGACTGGGAGTGCAGATCTCCCATTCTCCAGCATTTCAACACAGAATATATGGAGATGATTTTCATAGTGAATCCAATCCTTCCTAAGGTAACAACAGGATACATATTAAAAACAGCCACTTATTTTATGTAATTGGATTAAGATTAGAAATAGACCCTATCGGATACAAAAGAAATCCTCATTTTGCTTAGCTACACTAAATTTCTTGTCTAGTTTCCTAAACACACGCTGTTTATTCCTTCTTTATTAGGGTTTGTGTACAATCTATAAATCCCCTTCACCAGCAATTTCTGAATACACTGACTGATTTTAAATCAGTGTGATAGAAGGGTAGGGGGTCTCAAAGATAACTACATCCCAACATGAGAGATGGATGAGAAGAGAGCTTTTCTAACTGCCCCTAATAGAACACTAAGGGAGAGGCTGTGGTATGAACACATATATTATTCATTCGCCTGAGGCTCCATGAAAGCTGGAAAAGCTTTCACATGGCACAAATCTGTAGGAAAGCGAGCCTCGTTAGTTTGCTGCTCGGAGAATATTTGCCCATTCCAACCTAATTATCAGTGGAGACACAGCAGACTTATCTATATTTTCCAATTCCACATGTGTGGTTAAGATTTTGGCATCTGGCCTACAGCTGACAGGGGACACAAGCAACATGAACGAACCTGATACAACTTGTAGGACTATTCTCCACTCTGTGACCAATTAGTCAACTTGCTATGATTAGAAAAAAAAAAGTTGCATGACCCTAGTAAGCTTAGTTATGTTAAAAAAATACTTACAATTTTTTAAAGAATTTTAGAACTTAAGTCAAACCACTCACATGGCCCTTAAAGTGTTTTCCTAACACTTTAGGTACAGAATATAATTCACTCTCTAGTTCTTCTCTGAAAAAGTAATAAAAAAAATTTATTCCAACTGGGAAAAAGACCACATAAGTCTCCTGTGCTACTCTGACACCTGGTAATCACAGCCACGTGAAGGAGTATACTACAGGTCACTACTCAAAGCAGACAGTGAAGGATCTTGACCAAGCAAAGCTAAGATTTCACGGAAAGCGCAGGTATCACTTGATAGGCCTGTTACTGTTTGTCTGTTTTTCACTCCCACTGCTGTACGGGTGACTGTGGTGGCACGGAAATAGTGCATCAGTTCTAGACACTACCCATTGAGCTGCTGCAGGTAGCTGACAGCATCAAAGACAAGCAGTGTCAAAACAGGTCTGAAAAATCATTTCTTTATAGGAATCGAAGATGTGATTTAAAAATTGTCTTACTTTGGGGATATAAGCTGAATTCTTGTTATCCATCTGTCAAGAAGCCATGTTGTGTAGGAATACTTGAAGGTAGAAGGAACTATAAACATGGTTTGGTTTGTTGTTTGGTTGGTTGATTTTTAACAATATGAGGAAAAGGAGACAGCATTTCAAAGCAGTCACTAAGGGATGGATTTTGCCACCTTTCCACATTTCAGAACTACTCAAAAATCAAACCACAATTAACCCTGAGTAATGGCAACGGTAAGGCAAAGGAGGAAATTAGCAGAGCAAGATTCCAGTAAAAAAATAAAATACTACATTATGATATTTATGCCAATAACTAAGACTGCAGGAGTCTTCAGCTTTTCTGGTTGGTTAGCTCACAGCTGAAGCGAAGCTTTGAGGTAGGGTCAACACACAGCAGTGGGTTTATTCCCACTTGTGGTTAAAGCTATATCTCTGACAGGTGGCAGACCCCTGCTTTGCCTTGGAATTACAAGTTCATTTGCCTGTTGAAATTTTACCAATTTTCATAAGATACTTAAATATTGACTCCTCCAAAAGGCCAGACAAAATCTTTCTGTTGCCAGCTGGGTAGAAAAGTTGGAAGACAGCTGAAACAGACCCTTAACACAGGCTTCCATTTATGTTTACACATTTTTGTAGGAAGTGTAACAATATTAACCAGGGAGTCAGAGAACACACAGCACAAAATATATCACAAGGTATCTCAGCACTGTCTGGGGACATGAAGGTTAAATGTCTATGATAAGGAGAAAGATTTCAGCAGGGCATGCCACATCTTTGCTTAGGTTATGATCTGTTTTGAAAGTGTAGACCAGAAAATATTTTATTCCTCCTGACATAGCCCACTTTTTCTAGAAGTGGAAACACATACTTGCCGAAGAAAACATTTGCCCAAAACACAGCATAGAAACATGCAGTTCTACGATTACCAGAGCTGAGAAATGTCACGGTTTGTAGTTCATCTACGCGTCTTACAGAAAATGAGAGTAAAATACGGTGACACATCTGAGTACAGGTGACACCTGGGCTCCTGCACTGGTGGCACTAGAGGCATGCATACAGCTCCACTAAGTCTCCAGTACAGTATGTTACATATACAAGTCACCTGCATCTCCATTGGAGATACATCTATTAAATGGAAATTGTTCTCAGACTTGGCTCAGACCACTTAACTAAGCTTGATGACAGCGAAGACGACTAACCTAGGCCCAAGTCCTGGACAGATGTCTGTTGGGGTCTCCAGATGAAGAGCACTTAATACACAGTGTGAAACAACGTATATTTAAGCAAGGGCTATTTCTGTCCTCAAAAATTATTTCCTTCACCCATATCTGCATGCACCTCATGCAACCTCATGAACAACATCTAACCAAAATTAATAGGGTTACCCAGAGTTTTAACTAATAAGAAACATGAAAAGCTACTGCAAGTTATTGTTATCTTGGTATTTTTTTAACCTATTTAATAATGTATTAAATTAATAATACATTAAATGCATAAATGATGTATTAATGTATGTGCTAAAGTCAATATTTTATTGTGTTAGACCATTGGCATTTATAAAATACTCTTCATCTTGCAGTATATGAGCAGGGCCTACACTGTTACAGCTCAGGAGTACAAAACATAATGGAAATTAACTGCCAAATCTTCCATACCTTTTAAGATAGTAGCTGAAATGTTAAATGAAAGGGTCAAACATTGCTGAAATCCCCAAGAAATTATTTTTTTCGGTAATGACAATAAACCTTTCAAGAGACTATGACAGGTCAGTTGTACACATTAAAGTTCCAGTGATGAGGTGGGTCTTACTTCTCTTGGCCGTTACATCATTATTTTCTATTTATGAGTGGCAACTACTTAGTTTGCTCTCAAGAGAACTCATCTGTCTCGCTCAGCTCCTGCTGCTCTGGGATGATAACGTGAGACTAGCACATAAAAAAGTTTTCCCCACATTTTTATTCAAATATATAAATAAATAGATGGAAACTGTTTAAAAATCTCAGGGTTTATAGTATAGTTTAAAGGTTTAGATAATGTGTACTTTTACCTATTAAACTCCTAAATTATAGTCTTTTCCCAAAGCACTGAGCCTGGGGACAGGTCTCCACACATCAAGCTGTGTAGCAATCTGACACAAACGACATCTCCCATCCTGTATTCTGCACTGAGGTATGTGGGGAGGAGCACTCCTGCACTGTCAGTGGCACATTAGGGCACATTCTACATTTTCTTGGTCTTCTTTCTTAAAAAAATGCTCATGTTCTCCTACAAGGGTTAAGATTTATGACCTTCCCTGTCCACTATTTTTGCTTCCATCAATTTTGAATCATACAGCAAGAGAGCTTCAAGAGCACAACTTACAACAAGAGGGTCAGACAGGAATGGCAGTCATGGGTTTGAGTCCCTTTAGCTGAGCATAGAAAGGAATGTTTCACCCTCTCTTCTTGGACGTCTCTAGAATAAAAACACTGAGACACAGCACCTTATGCAGCCCTGCTACTAGAGTTCCTTTTGAAAAGCTTTAAAATTAAATGTAAATTTAAATTATTTAACATAATGACTTTTAAACAAGATTAAACAGTAGAATAGACTTTTCCCCATCAGGAATTACACCTGGGGTCCTCAGACCCTCTCTGCTGCTCTGACTGCAGCAAATTTTGCCTTCTGACCTTCCTATGAGTGCTTGCCTTTTAGCTGTCTTGATACCTGTAATCTGAGGCTACCTACACAGAGCGTTTGTCACCTACTTTGTGTGTTCTCTTGGACCAAATTTGAAGATCAGCTCAAACACAGCACCAGTCTTTTACATCCCTGTTACAGGGTCTGGCCCTTTACCTGTAATGCCACAAGAACAAACCATAATAAATCTCATTTAAAAGACATGAGGAAAAAAAAAAAAAGAAAAGATGTTTCTAATATGAAAAGTGCAAGATCAAATGTCTCATCACCTTGAACTGCTTTCAAAACTACCCTCTATTATGTCTTTGGTACATTCCCTGGGGGTATAGCTGTCCTGCAAAGGACATAATTATTAAAGAGGAAAGTAACAGGCCTCACCAGAACCTCCCTCAGAATTTTACCGTGTATTTTCCTTTCCCAAGATTTTTCAAAATAATATTATTTTGCAGTCCAAAAACTAATCCTTCTGGCTTTAGGTCCACTGTTATTCTCCCAGAAAATAAAACTCAATCCTATACATGACTTTGTTTAAATGGACTGAGATTACACCTGAATGATTTATCATCCTTGAACAGAGGGCAACACCAATCTTATGAGCATAGTTTGGGTGCTGAGAGTTCAATTAGAATAGTCTGTAGAGGGCTGTCATATTGATGCTAGGTGATCCAAGGTCAGTACTGACTGTATATTTATTGATGTGGATCTTTCTTTGACAGTTGTTTAGAGAAATGCAAAAATAAACAGACAAAACTACACATAAAAAATACAGCTTTAGAGGGAAACCTATAATAGTGCTGCAAAATGAGCAATTATTTCTTATACCTCATCCCCACTCAAGAATGATCTTGCTATTGGGGGAGTCAAAATCTCTCCACAAATAGTGTCTGATGGTGCAATTTTACATTTAGCCCAAATTAGGTTTATGGAATGTACTCCCTCAAGGCTTCAAAAGTATTAGAGGGTACACGTTAGTCAGTACATTCCAATATCGGAAGGCTTGCTTTACCATTGCACTGCTTTAATATTAACAGTGCTACAAAATTAATCTTAAAGTTAATTCAGTGGTTTTCTTGATTCTGTCTGATGTGTCCTACACATAAGGGATAAAAATATGCTTACAGCTCATGAATGTCAAGACCAGTGAGCTAATCAGAAGTCTCAGTGTGACGATGCAACACCATGCCTTGTGCTTCTAAAGCAATCCTAAATTTAAGGAAAAACTCAAAATCTCATTCACACACAGAAAAATGTCCTACAAAAAAAAAAGAATTTTTATTTTATGCGTTAAGAAATCATTTTTAAAAGGAAATATTTTTACCCAGACATCACCTGAAAGACTGGGAACAAAAAATATGGAGCAAAGCTATAGATTTATTTTAAGACATCCATTTTAAAAATTTGGTTTTATCTTTGAACTTAAAGGATGTCAAGAATTCAATGCAAATAACTATGCAAGAAACCTTTCAATATATCATGACTCCATAATTGATAATCCACGGGAAAGAGAATGGAGTAAAAAATATTTTCTTCTGAAATCTAAACCCTAAACCAATTCCCTGAAACCAGATGCTGTTCTCAGTCTGTTTTCTGATCACTTTCTTCTCAGCACTTTTTCCTCTCAGTCAGGTCAGCTACTTTTTGATTACAAAAATCAAAGCTCAAACCAACATCACCTGGAGAGAACACAGAATTATTTCATTCTTCTACATATTCAGTAAAGTGCAGTAAACACATAAGAGGCTATCTATGCACCCAAGGAACAGCCATTCCAACTCAAAACGTTCTTCAGTTTGCCAATTAACACAGTAACAATAAACAGGGGCCTATTCCACCATAAGCATAGCTGTAGAGATACATGTAATAACCACTTATGGATAGAACAAGATAGTTTATTCATTTATAAGAAAGAAGCTATTCCAGTAATTGTTAGATACATCCTACTACAGTTTGTCTTCATACAGTCACAGATTAGCACATTCCAAACTAAAGCTATTACGCTTCGGTGAAACCACATTCATAACCCTTAACTCCTGTGTCTGACGACTTCTGGTTGACTTTATTTTTTTAAAGGATACTTGGAAACTATAACATCTTTGGCTTTAAATTATTTGGGTGCACAATTAATTATCTGTTGCTCCCACAATGTGAGGATGCTTCAACATATAATATCAATGTTTCGTCGAAGACAATAGAGCAGATAATGTTTAAATCTTTTTTAAAAGCGAATAACTCTGACTTGGCTAATTGTTAAGACCAGTGATTTAATCTAATTGAATGGAAATAAAGCAGTTAAGCATTTAAGACTTCAATAACCTTCCTAAAAATCAATGTTTCTTTTAAACTAGCCTTGCAGCCAGGCCTGAGATTTCACAGCTTTAAAGAAAAAAAGACAAAAAAGATCACAACACTGCATATTTGTCCTCTTCACAGAGGTTCCCTATAAAATGCATGTGTGGTGAGAAATTGTTAAAAAATACCATCTTTGGAAAACTCTCTAAATAAATAAGAAACCCAACTAAAAATCAATATTTTGCTGGGGAACTGAATGCACGATATGATTACTGCTTGCATGCATACATGTGCCTGTCAAAGAATGACCGATTGTCTAGATGTCTGATGGTAAAGATCGATAGTTTCTTTAAAAGGAGACAGATTCATGGAAGCTATTGGATCCAAATAGTTTATTGGTTTGTGCTCATCCTTTTGTTTAATGCCAGCTCCCAGAGTCACCTAGGCAATTATTCTTTAAGTTGACTTTCAAGTAACTTACTCATCACACGGCCTTTTAAAAATAGTGTTCAAAAGCACTATCTCCCTCTCCCAAGGTATTTAAAATATGGTGATCTTACGTGCTTCAGCATGGGAAGATGGCACCCAATAGGAGTTATGCTATAAGGAAACATTACAATTTACTTTCAGCCTCCAGAGCAATCCTTTATCTCTGGTCTTCATTACTTGTTGGAAATGTGTTAGATTTGTGCTGCTAACTTTTGAATGTCAAAAGAGTTAGTAACCTATTGCAGTTCAGATAAGCATCGACATGTTTGTGGGCTCCTCTCAGGGTACCTGACCTACCCAAACCGCTGAGTTAATGACAGTGGTCTGGAAATCCATATTCTTCTATTATTATTTGATCATAATGCAAATAGTCATTGAGCGCAGTAAGTAGCTTTCACTGCTCCATAGTGTAGTATTAAATACAGACTTATTTATTTCATAATTGCATCATAGCTGTATTTTCTGGCTTCTGGCCAATTCAGTTATTCGCTTTACACCACAGAATCACAGAATGGTTTGGGTTAGAAGGGACCTTAAAGACCATCTTGTTCCAACCCCCCTGCCATAGGCAGGGGCACCTTCACTAGACCAGGTTGCTCAAAGCCATCAGGGTTAAGCTGAACTCCACAAGGCAACAAAGCCATTCGATGTTGTAAAGTCAGCACACAGACACACAAAGCAAGATCACAAATCCTGATTCTTTGGATTCTGGCTTTATCAGTGAAATTTATCTGTGCCGTGACAGTAACTCCAATTTCATAGACCCTCTGTGGAAAGTGGGAAAGACAGGGACAGCTTCTTCAGTGTCTGCCCGTCTCCCCATCCCCTCCAGCTGTTTATAGATTTTAATTTATTTATTAAAAAAAAATCCAAATGTTCATCCAAGAAACTAACAAAAAAAATCTGGTAACTGAGGTTACCGAAGCCAGCTTGCTTTCTTCCCTCAATGTCCAATGTAACAGGATGACAGGCCATACGTGTGTCAGCGGTTTTTGTTATAGTAGGCTGGACTGAATTCTGGTCTCAGCTAATCTGGTGTCACATCCGAGTGCAGCCTCCTGTGCCTGTCATACCAACACACACACTCAGGAGAAGCTGTCAACTCTTATTCGATAGTCCCTTGCAGTGGGACCAGTATGAGACTCAAACAGTGATGCCAGAGCCCACCTCAGGCTTAGCTACAGCACACTGCGCTCTTCACTGCAAAGTTGGGATTGGGTTTTTTTTTGTGTATTAGTTGCCAAAACCTGTAAAGCTTTGAAGTGCAACTTCTTGACAAGCTTACTTCACATTTATAAGCATGTCTCAGAAAGACAGAGTACACAATCGTGATTAAAAAAAAGCTAGGATTAAATATAGAGTCAGAGCCTTGTCAAGGATTTTTAGGTGTGAGGATTCAGCTATCATGACTTGAAACCATGGTGACTGCATGATAGACAAGCTTGTATTCTCTTAGTGGAAGAGAAATGAGTGGATCCAAGATGCACAGTGCCTTCCTTTATGTTTATTCATTAGTTGAGAAAACAGTAGCAAGAAAAGAAGAGAATATCTTGCAACTCAAAAAAACCTTGAGGAAAGGCAGCAGCAACCCTCAGACAGACATTCTGTCTCCTTATCTCCTTAGGAACGATGCATACATCCCGCTGGCACCACGGGATTGATCCTTTGCATCAATCATTCCTCTGAAACTGTCGCTTTCTCCACCCAGTTACTTGCTTCACACACAACTATGAGCTACCTCTAAGGTGACGCCACACCACGAGGTCAGAAAAGTGGAATGACCACTTGTCTGATCACTGCTTTACAAGACAAGAATCAAAATACCATTATGAAAGCTACAGCGAGCAGACAAGCTATATGCACTGAGGAGAGATGACACACAGCAGATCAGATTTGATAGTGGATATTCAAACACGACTTGCTTCTTTCCCACATTGTCTGCAGAGAAAGGCAGGGTATACACACCATGTAGGAGTTTAGAAGCTACTATCAAAGGCCCAAGTTTCAGCAAAAATCCCCTTTTACCCGACATATCCCAATGGGCTCCTTCTACAACATCCCCTCTTTTCACTGAAATATTCCAGTGCTGCTCTCTTCCACATTCAACTTCCCATCACTTAGTTATTTTTTCTCAACTGTACTTAACTGTAGGTGTCCAAGTTCCGTAGAACAAGGTGAGCTCTGCAGATGTGCTAAAGCATCGTGTCTATTTGCACTTCTTTAGAAGATTTAGAATCTGATTCAATACTAAATCCCAAGTAAATCCACCTAATTAAGTGGTATGTGATCTTACACAGGCATAACAGAGATCAGAATGCTGGCTTTGCCCTGCTTATGTCATCAGGATATCAGCTATTTTCTTATAGCAATACCACAGATTAGGCTAAATTTCTTGCTCGAGCTATGTTTATTTAGACACTTTAATTTGACATGAATCGTTGTTGCCACCAAAATAAAAACCAGGGTCTTATATATCTACATCAAACTGAAAACCCATCTCTCTCTCAGTCAGCTTGGTTCTCAGAGCACTTCTTGGACCTGACTTCCTACCTTGCTACACCCCAGCTGGAGCAACACAGGGCTGGAATGAATTCTTTCAGCCCCCCAGAGAGATTTTTTAATTTTGTTTTAAATAAAACAACCAGGGAACCATGGTCGCCGTTCCACTGGTATGCCTTATCCACCTGTTAACACCCAAGTGGAAATACCATTTCCACCATGGGCACACTCTAACAATCGGAAGCAAATGAGTTAGCACTTCTTAAGGTAGGTATCACCTCTAGATGAAAAATGGATAACTAGACTACTTGTGGATTCCTACTGTATACCCAAAAACAATGTAGGATTTATCCATCTGGCTTCTATTGCAGAGCAGGCCACAGGTGGGCCCGGGGCACACTATCTGCATAAAAAATAAACAGACACCTCTTACCTATCCGTAGCTTGTGTTTCTGTAACCCCAGCACATTATTAGCTCTAGTAGCAAAAGTCAAATAAATTACCATTCATGCAAATACTTAGCATAGCAATAGCATTTTACTTGTGTGAATTTCAAAAGTTTGTACTGATATAGAAGCATTTGGGTTTATGTATATTAATTAAGGCTCCTAGTAAGTGTAATACACAAAATAAAGGACATGCCATTTCTGGAGGTTAGATTTAAAGATGAGAACTTGATTTCAGCCTTATTCACCTTCTTTTATTAATATTCCACTTGGCAGGAAAACCATGCCAATTTCCATAGGTTCTTCTTTTGTCATCAATTTTTCAAAGTCCTGTGAGAATTTTAACAAAAACGTTAATAGACTCATTTCCTCACTTTTTATTGCATTTTTATTTTGTTTATACTTCATCAATATGAATAAGCAGCCAGTCCTTGGACAAATAAATGCTTTGGCTTCTTTAAAGTGAGTCAGACTAGCTTGGTAGTCCATCACTAGATTAGTCTAAGTGACATATTGGCACCACTGTCAGATGGCCTTCCCGTGCCTGGAACAAACATGTCTCCCATCAGATAAAAACAGTCCACTTGAACAGAGGGGAAATATGCACTGTTTATTAAAACGGTGTCAAGTATGCTTGATCAACTGCCAGGGAACATCTTTATCATCTGAGTGACAAATATTGCTAACAGCTGCAAAGGAAAACTATTCAAATATTCCCTGAGGAATGTACCTTCTACCAGTCTGTCCACCCTTGTTATAAAAACCATTCTAGATATTTATATACAAGAGCTGGCTTTTTCCAAAGAAAAAGACAAAGAAAAGGGTAGGAAAATAATGGGAAGGAAACCATAATGGGTTCTGAAATCAATCATATAATTCATTGACAATTTTTAAGTAAAATATTAAAGAATAATTAGGCTAAATATATATTTTTATAGAGTATCTTTTTATTCCTTTTTATGGCCTCAGACTGCTTTGCTGTCTGTTTCATCCCCTCAATTTCTTGCCCTCAAATCCTTCCCACTTTGTGTGGGTGGGAGAAATGAAAGCTATTTTCTCTCATATTATTTATTCTAGAGCAGGATTTTGTGATAATTATACAGTTAGTGAATTTCCACCTTGAGAAGAACTAAGAACAGTGCACAAAATCAAACATAGTTGTTGAGGATATATCAACAGAGCACGTGTTTCCTGAACATACAACTTGGTCCCTTTCAATTAGGCACATTCATTGCTAGGACAAGAATCAGTCCCAACTATGAGCAAGACACAGAATTTAGTTCTACTAGGGAAACTGCATGTAAGAAGAAAACAGATTTAAAAACTTATGTTAACTCCTGTTCCACACCATTTAACATTTAAGGCTCAAATCATGAAGGCAGCAGTAGTTACTAGACAGGAGCAAAAGCTGTGGCAAAAGGGGGAAGAAAATTCTCCCAGGGTACAGAAATAACTTGGAGATGCTTCATGCATTCCCAAGCACCCCTGCACCTAGTCCTTTGCTTTTTATCCACACATGCAGGTACGAGTCTGGCATGCTTCTGTTTGGTCTTAAGTTAGAAAAGTAAAAATCACCCATAACTGCAGGTAGGAGGAGACTTAATCCCAGCAGATTTTTTCAGAAATACTGGAGGAAAGAATGGCTTTCAGTAAGAATGAGACTTAAAACCCTTTTCCCCAGTAATTAAGACTGATGAGTTGTAAAATAAAGAGCTAAGTAAACTGGTATCATAATATCAGTTCTAGCTCCTTTCACTTTCATCACGTTTCAATACAGTGACAGGAAACAGCTGAAATCGGTGCAGGCAATCAATAATCATTTCATGTCTGCACACCATCTTGTAACAGCAAAAAGTCTTCCTACCTCATATTTAATTAAAGCAGATATGCTGACTATTTTGTTTTCAAATGTTTGTTTTCAAACTCCTGAAACACTTGGATGTTCAGAACTGTTGCATCAGAAATATGTTTTCATTGGGCCAGATTTTTAAAATTAATTGTAGGTTCTCAGGGATGCATATATTAAATTTAGTACAATTCAGACAGAGAATTTGTATTGTATATCATCACTGCCGAGTTTGTATCAATTTCTTAGATAAAGCTGAATTCATGAACTTGAGCTAATAAATGAGGAGGGAACTGGAGGCACACGGAGAAAGCTTCTGGCATAATTTTGAAATATAAGGTGACTTTTGAAATCCTGGTGGGTGTTTGCGTGTTTTGGCACATCAGTGTCAGATATAGACCTTTGCTAAAAATAAGCAGTGACAGAAACTCTAGTCAAATTAGGACACATCTAGCATCATGGGTTTTAGAATAACAAATATCTGATTTCCAGTTGCCTTTTTCTCACCAACAACTGCTAGGCATAGAAAATGCTAGCAGAAGGCAGCATGACCAGAGCACAGCAAAACTCACTGACTGTAGCTGCAGCAGTACAATGTGTTCCAACCCCATTTAGGAACTGGAAGACAAATGAAGTGGTTGTACCTAGACAGATAAGGAAACCGAGGTACGAATTTGGGAATGTATTTCACAAGGTCACCCAGCTACGCAGCTGAGAAAACAGCCCACATATCCTAGTCCTGTCCCACCATTAGGCTGTCTACCCAGAATACACGTGAAAACATTCTCCTACACTCTCTTCCTCCTATAATTTTGTTTAACGACCTGCAAAAGTTACAGCGTATGTAATTCTCTCTAATATTTACTGCCTCTGGTTAAAACAATTGCAACCTATTAAAGTATGTTATAACCTCACAAAAAATAACCTTGTACAAAAATCCTCCACAGCTTGGTATCCCTAAATCTTATCAAGGAAAGGTAATTGTTAGCGGTAGTTTTCCATCTCTTCAAAGCACAAAAGAGCCAACAGCAGACAACTGTATTTCAGAATGTAGACACACCAAGGTAGAGGGTACACCACTGCAGCATGAATAAGATGATTAGTAGTAGTATTACTACAGAGCACAAGCTCAGTATGAAATGCTCAACAGTGTGAACACACTCTCTGTTCAAAATCCTGAGAATAAGGCTAAAATAGGAAGGACTTTACAAGTTAATAAATCCAGGTTCTGGCAAATTAGGATATTAAGAACTGCAGAAATAAGGCAAGAAGTGTGACAGTAACCCCCACTTTTTTTTTTCCAGTTTTCTTTAAGTGAACAAGGCTATTTATACCAGCCCTCTCTCACATCACAGCAGCACAGACAAAGCAAGACAGTTGTTTAAAGACATACATCCCAAGACAGCTCAGTCTTTACAAGTTAAAACCACGCTATTCCAGAACACTGAAGAACAGCCAGTGCAGAGGCGCTGAAAGACGTTCTGACATGTTGGCTGGACAATCCGTCACTGAAGAAGTGGGCAGGTACATTCAAAGTCTGCAGCATTGCCAAGGACAGCACTGGGTCTTGTGTATTCTGAGAGTTTAGGAATGGCAAGAACACCCTGCCTTGAAGAAAAACTAACATCTGCAGTTTGCTGGGAATACAGTGTATGCACAAGAAAGGGTAAGAGCTATCTGTTGGGAGGGAAAAAAAAAAAAATCTTGTCTCCACAAGTCATGTGGTTAACACCCCAGCAGTTCCTGCTTTTTCAACCCTTCAGAAACTTGTCATCATTAGATTCTAGTCATAAGGAGTTGATCCTGGTTACTTTAAAAATCCTGAAGGACAATACACTGTGTGCTTCAGTGAACACAGTTCAAGAAAGGACTATTTAATATGCCCTTAGATGTGAAAACGTTTAAGCAGCAGAACTTAACTCACTACCGAAGATAGGTAAACCAGAAACCATGTTAGTCAGAGCAGCCCCATTTACACTGCAATTATGAAGATATATCTAACCTTGAAATCCTAAATCTGTTATCACGCGTTTCTTCTACTTCACTTGCTTCCCACTGCCACCACTGTCTTACCTAATAATCTGACTGTATTTTTTGGATTATATTTTCCACAAGTATTGGTTGGATAAAACACACATGGCTCTCCAGCTCTTATTTTCTATATGGTGTTTACCTTCTCAGTCCCTATTCATTACACTCGCAGCTTTAGTTGTATATGCAGTGTCTCCTGCTCAGTGTTGTCTGTACGCTTCATTAATATGCTCTTTACCTATTTGTTGGTTTTGTACAAAAGTAATCTGGGTTTAGTCCCATTCCCTGAACTTCCCCACATCATATCACCTCCTTCGTTCCACCTTCATGAAACCTGTGTCTTTCCCAACACAACTTCATAGATTTTCCTAAAAGAAATTGAAAAATCCTGAATAATTCACTGACATTTATCTGTCTGCTAAATTATGATTTCCTAATGTACTTATTGTGTAATATCTAGGCTCCTACTACGAAGATGAGAAGAAACAACTTTACTGGCAGTTTAGGGCTACGTTCTCTATCCTGGTTCCAAGTTGCATACATAAGCCTAGTCTCAGAGATCTGATTATACTAAGAAAGAAACATTGCTTTGCTATTTTATAACCTCCCTTCCTGCAGGAAGGTCAGTGTATGAAGATGAGCCTCCCACTGTGCTCTTAGCTTAATTACAGAGCATGAAGAATAAGTTGATGCACGACCTTCTCACGAGATCACTCATCCCCTCGCCTCCATGAGCTTCATTAAGATCAGGAAAGACCGTAGCAAGTCGTAAGAGGAGGGACTTTTGTGAAAAGCAAAACCAGTTATAAACTGCAAAACCTTGCAACAGCCCTTGAGAACTTTTCAAAGCTGTTTTTATTCTTCAAGTCCAAAGCTGACCCTGTATTTTCATCACTTGGTTTTTATTAAGTAGAAATGTAAAAGGAATAAAATCACAATCTAGTTAGTTCCCCAGTGACCGACATTACATAGTACTTTGACAAAACAAACAAAGCCCACCTAAAAAAAAAAAAATTATAGAAAAGATTTCTAGATTCACATTAAAATTGACATTGATAGAAAAATAACTTATTTTGACACTGATGAAGATTCATCAATTCATCTCTGATGGCCACTACTGCTTGAAAAGCACCAAAACAAAGAAGACCAAGACTATGAAGCTATTTGCTATTGCACAGGGCAGCAGTGTTGGGTTCAGCTCCCTACAAGATGAAATATGTTTGGAACTGAAGGCCCAGCTTCACAGACATTTACAGCCATGCTTCCTTAGCCAGCCTACCCCTCTGGCCCTACCTATTCTTTCCCCCAAACCAAATACTATTGTCTATGTGGGAAATCCAACCACCTTGAACGGACCATCACAACTTACTGGGTTGCAGAGAGGCAGGTTTACATATGCAAAGAAACCTGGAGATGCCTAGAGTAGTATTCCCACTGAAAAGGTACTTTTGAAACTGCCCAAATCCTCCACCCTAATGAATCAGAGCAAGGACTTCAGAGAGATGTGCTATATCTAAGCTGATACCTTAATTACTGACCCACTCTCATCTGTCTATCTCAATATGGTTTGGATATGAAATCCCACCCTGCTCTGATAAACACAGCTCTGTGGAAAGAGACAGTTTCCTGCAAAAAGATTGTGATTTGGATGAACTTGTGGGTTTGAAGACAGAAAATGTAATATCCTGCTAAGATAATGGTAAGAAAGACAGTTACTCATAAAAGAACTTAACTCCTGATTTTCTCCATCATTTTCTGAAGCCCTCTGTTTATTCTTTGTTAGAAAAAAGCAATACATTTTGTCATTTAATCACTTGGATTCATTCTTCCACATAAGCCTTTTTTATTTACATATACAGCAAACCTTGATGGCAAAAATTTTACAGAAGAGATTTCAGCTGTTAGCAAAATCAGAAATAATTCTGTGTTGACCCAAATGAAAAATAATCCTTTTTTTTTACCCAGTTATAATCCCTAATAATTTTCATTTAATACACTCATACAGGCCATGCAGATAAAAGAAACTAAATACGTAACCTAATGGGTGAAACTCCAACAAAACTGTATTTCCTTTGAACAAACTGTGTTCTTTAGATTAAAATGACTTTTCCCTAATAGTATTTCAACTTTTCAATGCACATTTTCTTTTTCTCCCCCCTACAGTATATTTTTATGTTGCAGCTAAATTTATCTGCAAGTGATGAGAAGGGTTTCCTTCCATTTGCTTTCTATATACACCCACCAATCAAAATGTGATATGCTTTTGCAGACCTTTTTAAAGAAACTTTGCTAGGGTAGATTAAGCACTTAAAACAGATTTTTCCTGTATCTCTTTCCTCATCTCTAGCTACCTTGAACTCCAATTTAATAGTTGTCAGTGATAGTATAGAAAGAACTAAATGACCACAAAGCCCATAGTACAGGAAAATACAGGACTGCTTTTTTAGGTAAAATTTCTAGAACTGAAATCTGAAAAAATTCTCTCAGAAGCCAGTTGGTCTCAAAGGAAGGTTACTGAAACTTAGCTCAGTAGGGAGTCTTCAGCATAAGTTATATATGAGAAACACATGGTGGGGAAATTGCATGCAAAATGAGCATTTTTATTACTAGAGGCGCATATAACTCAAAAGGAAAATGGCACACCAGGTCCACTGCAGAAAGATGTGCTTCCCATACTCCGTTTCTCAGCCATGTCAGGACCTGAGTTGCAAACGAGTGGATATATAATGCCCCATACTCTATAAGCCTTCAGAAACATTGGGTGAGTAGGAGAAAAGTGAGAGGTATTAAACAGACCAAATTAAGTGCATGTAGGTGGATTACATTATACTTTTTAACATATCAATAGCTTCTATTTTTTGGTGCTGGTGGGATTTTTTCTTTATTATTATTCTATAAGAGCACTGAATAGCAATGACTGTCTTATAGGTCTAAAAGTTTAAAACAGCTGGGACAGGATTTTAGAAGCAAGTAGGGTTTTCATGGTGGCTGGGGGGGAGCTATTTTGTTGAAAATGCTGGGCCTCTCCCTCCCTCCTCAAATACTTTTCAGCCCGAGAACAAACTTCCATAAGAACAGATTTTCTCAAGAGCAACATCAGACCCAAACTTGCATTGAAACATTAATGGGGAAAAAACCAACACCTGCCTACTCTTCAGGAAATGTGCATTATATGTAACAGTGTGTTAATGGTATGACGCATTTAATTTATTTCAACAAACTAAAATTAATAGCAGAAAGTGCAACGATTTCTTCCAATATATGAGAAGCCTCAACAATATTTCTAAAAAATAAAACCAAAACAAAACCTCAATATTAGGGACTAGTTTCTTCCCAAAATGCTCATACATGGCTAGTAGCTAAAATCTATGGCAAATGGACATCCTCAGAAATGTGTATAAGCTGGGTCATGGACATCCCAGAGAAGATAGAGAAGCTTTACTACATTAATTCTTCCCTAGACCTGCCATAAAATAGTTCCCCTAAAATCACTATTTTAAGGGACTGCATCAACAGAAAACCCAAGCAGAATGATGCCCACAGGCACTTAAAATGTTTTACAAGCAGAAATAAAGCACTATGCTGGCGAACCCATCTTCATTTCACGTTCATGAAGCTCTCGGCGTTAAGGGGAATCGTCGATTATATCTCCAAGGTCAGGACTGGGCCTGAGGCTCCAAGCCACCACCCATGATAGGTCAAGATGTACCCAATCTTCACAATCACTTGTTTATAATATTTGTTACTTTGAAAATGCAACTTCCCCTCCCCACCCTTCAAGAAAGAAGATAAAGCAAACAGCATCTGCCATTTTGTCATTGATTCTCTTTAAGAAACTCTGCTGTTTGTTAATCCCTGCCAAGCATTTGGAAGCAGACATTCATACGTCCCAACAATTGAATCCAACTCCACGGGAAGCGTCAATTCTTCTCCAAGGCAGGGGTGACATGCTGCGTTGCTCATAGGTCATCTAATCAGCAGTGAAATAAAGAACTGCCAGACCTAATAAAATTTAAGCTATCCACCTGAATGAAGTGTGCTGCACATACCAACGGGAATTGCTGTACTGAACACGCACTGCAGCATTGAGAAGCCTGACTTTAAACTCATTCCAACTTAAAGGTTTCCATTTTACTGAACTTGTTTCTGTTTACACTGAAGCATTTTGCTTTGCCATCATACCGTGGCATGGGGAAATACAGCAGGGTAAGCAAACAAAGATTTGTAGTCATGCAATTTACAGAGCTATATTTTGCCCTTAGATATAGGCATACAATTTCCAGTGGGATTTTTTGTTGGTTGTTATTCTTTAAGTGAAGGGATATTTTGAACTCAAAGGGCAGAAAGTGGGTCAGAGTCATAATTAGATGAATGTAAACAACCAGAAATTAACTCAGATTTCCTCATTCTTTACAAAGCTTACAGGGAAGATACAGTTCTGCTAACAGAGGGCAGAACAGGGCTTTAACAAGGGAAACTAGCACCCAGAGAACTGCTGACACCACCTGAAATGTATGTTGATCGTGAGGAGCCTGAGACCATGAGTGGTTCTGAGAAGCCTGTTGGCAGCTCTGACCTGCAGCGAGGAAGGGAACAAGCCTAAAAATGCAGGCAAGTAAATTGCCAATCTGCATTTTTCTTCACAGCCCTCCTCAGCACAGCCAAAGGTCGATTCCTTCAGCAGACAACGATTAAAAGCAGAAGCTTTTGTCTTTTCAATAGCCTTAGTGAATGATTTGGCTTGAGAACAACCTATGATGCGAGGAAAGGATGTAACCTCAGCTGTGCTAGCAGCTAAAGATTCTGTCTTTAACCTGATTCTTTCTTTTTTATTAGTTCTTCTTTATCTATTTATTGGCCCAGGGAGTACAAGGTTGGAATTGAATGAGAAACCCAAGGGAGTTTCAGTCTCGGTCAATGCAATTTTTCTATCTTTAGAGGCTAAATGCAAAGCCAATTGCTCTTCAGAGTTCCTTAAGCTCTCACCCTCTTATGAAACAACATTCATCATCTTCCTCCCTATGTTCTTCTCACCTAACATACTGGTCCTTCAAGTCCTACAGCATCTGCTTTTTCCTCTAAAACTTAATGAGATTCAAGAGACTTTGATACTGTCTTCTTTAACATGGAGCAAAACATAAATCGTTTTTACGTATATGTATTTCACATTTGGCATACATATCAGAAGGGTATGGGGAATACAATTAACAGGCAATTGAAAGCCAAAGGAAATTTAAGAGAACTAGAAACCATATTAATTTGTTCATGGACACTGAATTCTTCAATGAGCCTTTCATTCCCTTTCCTGGAGGGAAAGTTGGAGAATGTAACAGGATCATGGAAACAGTCAATGAAGAGCAGTGAAGGAAACTGACACTGACTTTGGAAATGGAGAAAAATGAATACCGTGTCTCCTAAAGTAATCCATAATGCTTGCAGGCTACAGGTAAGATAATAAACAGTCCCCAAAAGATTAATGCAGGGAGAACTATCTGTTCTTTACATTCATGTAAATAGGACAATAAACAATCATCTCAAATTCCAGCAGAAAGATTCTGACTAGACACTAGAAAATCTTATTTAAGTCAAGAAGAGTAAAGTGCATGTGCACAGTGTGGAGCAACATACAATAGGAACATTCAGTGTGGGAACAGGCTTGTTAAATATTTATCAGGAAAAGCACAGGTATTGGAGCAAAAGGATGGGCCAAATAAGAGAATCCCATCAGCAATTCTTATTTGAGATATGCAGATCTACTACACTGAATCATAAATAAGTAGAGAAGTTGGGATTTTGTTAGAACTATTTTTTTTCCAGCACATGATATTTCCACTCACTTCTCTCATAGGTAATCTGATTCTAACTGTCCACATTTCTGTTCTCATCTGACATTTAGCCGTTCGGAGCCTCCAAAATAAAGGATTCCCAACATGTGCTCTTAACTTCACTGACACTGCAAGGAGCAGAGAACAAGGGACAAGCACATTGCCTACCATCACCTTGCTGCTGGAGAGACCTCTTCATAATACGCTTTATCTAAGCATCACCTACGCTTTAGTTGCACAAACCCCATCCATCCTCGTCTGTGTCATCAGCTCAGGTTAGAGTTTCCATGACAGACTAAACTGATTAAGCTCAAACTCTCTCCAGGGTAATCAATGGACACACTCTAGACAAGCTTTAGGCCTTTGCTAGGACAATCAACTATACATTTTAGCTACTCTAAACAAACATGAAGCCCCTAACATCCCTTGGATTTTGGAGCCAGACTGCCGATCATGTCACTGGCTGTTCTATTAAATGACAGCTTTCAGCTGGCCACAGTTTTTTTCTACCACATTTTGACTTCACACCCCATTCCAGTTGTAGCTTTACAGCATTTGCAGATTTGTCATGAGGTCTCCAAGCCTGCTCCTGCACTGATCTACTGTGATTGCCTGGAACATATGTGCTAATGCAAACAACATAGGGTTTGGCTCTATGACATCGGTAACCGCCTTTTCTTCAGCAACTGGGTATTCCCTCCTCCATCTCTTCTGCTTAATCAGAACACTTAGTCAAAATACATGAGATTTTAAGTTTATTAATGTAAAAATGTCTCTAGAGCTCAATTTATATCACATTATAATTTATTGCATTTCGAGCATGTGCAACAACTATTATTCATGCAATCAGAAATGTTTTCCTGATTGCATTTATGCAGTTTTCAAACATGTATTATAACTGACCTTATTAAATATGCTGAAGCACCACTTACACAAAACCATACAAAAGCACAGTTCCTCGACTGAACCTTCAAGTAGCACTTACAAACATGAATCAGCGCTAATTGCTTCACATTTATCATCTCGGAAATCACAGTGTGGGCAAGGGTTCTCAAGCAAACAGCTGTGTAGGTCACAGCTTGGCAGCAACTTGCTAGGCAAATTATTTGCTCTCTCTTCACTGCATTTTCATTCTTTTAAGCCCCACCTACCTTGAACTTGTAGAGAACATGTTCTCTCTCATCACCTGTACGTCCACTCTGAATGTACTAATAGTCCATCAAAATACAGTAAAATAAAATTATCACCTTATGATCTAGAACCTTGAAAGTTCCGATTCTAAATGGTGCCATTTAGTTCATACACAGAAATTCTGAGGCTGCGTGTATTCTTGGTAATCTATTGTCTGCCAAATAGTCCGATGTGTTTTTCTGTGTTTATTCCAAAACAAAATGGTTCATTTTAAGTTTGTGTGTTAAATAAAAATCAAAAGGAGTAAAAGTCAACAAATACTTTGGAAACATATGCCCTTTTTCTTCAGCAGGCAGGAATAAATTACAGAACTTGATTGCCCACAACTTTCATCCTTGTACAGTCAATGACCCTTTCAAAAGAGTTGCCACAAACATCCTTTGAACTCAACCGGAAAGAGTTTTAAAACTGCTTTTGTGAAAGTGTAAAGTGGTTCCATGTAATTGTGTCTCCAAACCTCTAGCTATTAAGGTCACCCCATGTTAACTCCCAACAAAGACATCCTGAATTATACGTTTTCCAAGCGACATCAGCTTGCAACAGAGAAGGGTCTGGTCCACAGCTGTGGTTTGTTGATTTTGGTTGGGTTTTTGGTTGAGTTTTTGTTTGTTTGTTTTCTTTAAGGTATATAAGCATTCATATAGCACTTTCTTATGAAGTGAACACTT
Organism: Eurypyga helias; assembly: GCF_000690775.1. Classification (NCBI taxonomy): domain Eukaryota; kingdom Metazoa; phylum Chordata; class Aves; order Eurypygiformes; family Eurypygidae; genus Eurypyga; species Eurypyga helias. Next base: position 10,122 of record NW_010245589.1, on the reverse strand, counting down.
GACAACTACATCTGGGAACATTCACTTCAGCACATAATCTACAGTTGGACTTTAGGAATCAAGATGGGCAGAAACACTACAATGTCAACAGCTGGAATGAAAACAGAAATAATAATAACCGTCCTAGATACATCCTTTCAGAGCAGACAGGAGAGTAGACACATGCTAGTTTGGGCTGGAAGCTGTACCAAAGTCTGAGGAGCCCGGTATGTGGATGTCCCTGCCCATGGCAGGGGGGGGTGGAACTAGCTGAGCTGATCAGCTGCCATTAGCACCTCTGCAGACTTGTATTAAGATGTTAATGTCTTCCTCGCTTCCACAGAGGTTTATTTATCTCCTTAAAGACCCCAGCTTTCTTCCCAGAAACTTGCACAATTCAGGAGCAAGGCCAGAAAGGGTTCGGAAATTATTTCAGGCTGAAGTTGCTTTCAGAGTAGAATAAGTCCCTCTACATATTTATAAGCCCTCCAACTCATTTGTAGTAGTGAAGAAAAAAGTAATTTATCCCTCTTCTCTTCTGTCAAAAAGAACAGAATGAGAAAAGATGACCATGATTGTGGTGTGAGCCCAGGAAGAGATTACTATCTTAATAAAGATACTTTTAAATAAAGACCTATAATCACAGGTGAAGTATAATGGCAGCAAGGGAGAAGTTGAATGGGACTCATAAAGCTAATTTGACTTTTGCTTCCCTTTTGCTTCGTTTTTTTCTGATTTATAAAATAGGAATAATACAGTGAAAAACACTTTAGAATGGACTGGTGAGCAGTAATACTTTAAAATTGGGAATTCTGCTCTAAGATTATAGATAAAATGTCTTAAAATAAAGAAATATTATGCAGATTGACAGTTATTAATATTCTCATTCTTCTTTGACATATATAGTGTGATATGTAGCCCTTCTTGCAAACTAGGAGAACAATGCACATCTGATTTATCTTACATAAATCATTGTACTTTTAGCTATAACAGCAAACTACCTAACAGTAATAAAGTGCCTGAATGGCACTGAATTCTCACTTCTAAGACAATTTGATAATCAGATGCAAGTCTTAATTTTTTTCCAGAATAGTTTAAATGGCAATGAACACACTTAACTAATGCTAACAAAGCTATAAAGGAATGGGAAAGCAAAAAGTGAGGAATAAGAAAAGAAAATTCAAAGTAAGAAGGAGTTGAAGAGGAATGAACTCAATGGCAAGATGATGCTTAAAAAATAAAAAATAAAAAAACCCCAACCTTGAGAGAGAATTCTACTCCAAAATGTTGGCTCTGCTCAATGGCACTTACTCAATAAAGAATATGCCAGGATAATATGATGCAGTAACAAAGACACCAACATTCGTAACATGCATCTTTTTTGGCATTTTGCTGAAATGGTAAAGTCACCGATGCATCAACAGAGGTTTCAAATGAGTGATACCACCTTTCTCATCATATATACACCCATTACATTCTTTTCAGCAATAATGAAATTCCTGTAATAATGATTTTTCCTCACTCTTGAGAAGACAATTTCTGTCTGTGAAATGTTTCTCTGAAGAACCATAGCCAAAGCAGAGTTTTGCCTTAGTTACCTTTGTCAGTGCATTTACCTTGGTAATATTTTCTTAGGAAAGTTCATTTTTGATTAAGTTGATAACCATAAGCAGTTGTCAAATTTATTCAGTCCACAGAAAATAAGGGGAGAATGTAATAAGCTGCTTCAAAGTTTGGGGATGCTTTTTCCTCTCAAATTCAAGCTGTAGTCAACAGTATGCTGATGATGCACAGTTAGACTGGATGATATTTTTTGATTAAAAAAACCCCAAACAAACAAAACAAAACACACTTTGATTGAAAGTAACAATTTTGATAACATGCACTTTCTTAAAGACAACATCTGTTGTCTTTAAAAAAATGTGAATGTTCTGGTTTGCCACAACATTTGGAAAATGTTTTTCTATTCACAGTTAGAGAAGATATCACTGAGAAAAAATTTTAATCTTTCCACAAAGAAAAAGAAGAATATATTCCACTTGATTCTAGAAATTAAAGATTTAATGGTTGGAAAGACGAGAAGAAAAATAAAATTTTACCAAGACTTCACTGGAAGTCTTTATCATGTAAGAAAAACATTTCCAAGTGTATTACCACAGCTCAAAAAGAGATTCTGTATCTGCTGTGTAACAAAGAATATTTTTTCAACAATATCTAAGTAATATTTTAAGAAACCTTCCTCTGACTTATTTTGTTCCAATTCTTAAGTAAGGCTAAGGGTAGCAAAATGATTCACTGACAAAATTCTTAGAGGGCAATGACACCATGAAGGTTAGGTGAAGTTTCTTCCACAGTTTGGACTTGTTGCCCATTAGTCCTAACCCATCCTGTAACACACACTCACAAAGAAAACGCATAGGAGGTAAAAGAATTCAAGGGGTTTTAAAGGATGTTTTTGTATAAATTGTAAGTCTTCACCTAGTGTCTTTCATAGAAGATTTGTTCATAACTGAATAGATACTTTTAGTTTGTGAATTAAAAAGGGTGGAGGGATAGAAACAAATTACAACTACATAGTCACCATAGCTAAAAGCAAGTGTGACTTGATAGCATGCTAGGTGATGTAGTCTACCAGAAGTTTTCCTGTTTCATTGCCAGTGAAAAAGGGATTAAGCTATTTTCCCTTTTTGATAAGGAACAAGTACAGATATAGACAGCACCATCCTGCTGGTAACTGGTTAGTTGTCACACCTGCTTTTTCTATAAGCTTTCTTCTGCATGGTGTTGGGCCCTACCCTGGATTCTCCAGAGCAAAACGATTTGCTCATCCTTTTGTTGGAGTTACTTTGCATAGTCGCAAGAAGTGTCAGAATGTCTTAAATAAAAATACATATAAAACGAAGGGAAAGGGCTGATGTAGCTGCATGGCATTATCTCACAAGCATGTTTCAAGGCACTGAAACTAGACACGAACCAGCTGCCCACTGACTTTGATTTTCTCAAAATAGTTGGCTTGCTGATGGTAGGCTAAGATTTAGCTCAGAACTAGGCATATACACAAATGCTTTTGATGGAAGAGATGAACTAATAATGCATGAACCCAACTATAATAATCACAGCCCAATTTGAAATGCAGCCTGATGAGCCTGGCACAACAAGGTCATATTGCTTTCTTCTAAATATCAGAATTAAGAATTTTAAAAAGGAAAAAGTTTTCTTCCTCCTGCATTGATGCCTTTAAGTTCTGTAATTGCCTATAAGAAAATGTTTCACACATACAGTAATGAAATATGTTGTTTTATATAGTTACCAGAAATTTAATAGATCTAATTTTCTGCTCTATTAAGTAGTGCCATGGTTGTTCAAAAATCAAGGTATTTCATGAGACTGCATCTTCCAAATTTGCATGAAATCATACTGTTAGAGCTCTTGAGAGAATGGGTGTGCTGGAAGCTTTAGTCGTGGAAAGTCTACAGGCCCTGATGTGTCAATAATTTTTATTATTTTATTTATAAGCTTTAGATAGCGTAATTATATATAGCACAATTATAGCAACATACCAATATGCTGATTGTGTATTAACTCACAATATGTCTATAACAAAATAATTTTTACAATTTTAATTAAAATCCTTCACCATTTCCAGAGTAGTTGAGTCTGACAGCTTTGCTGATTTCACAGTTTTCAGTGAAGAACTGAGCAGTGTAAGGCATGGAGGAGGGTTGTTAATTGACCTGTAATACTAGCCCATAATCATAAGAGAAAAGAAAGAGGTAGGAAAAAACTCCAAGAATTTAATAGTTCCTTCAATGCAATTTATGCCACAGACTCTGGTCTTCAATCTATGGGCAGTGTTGATGGTCTTCCCCACCACACACCTTGTTGTTCTACATGTTTCTCACTACTGGCCAACTGTTCACCAGCTCCCTTGGACTGTCCAAGTTCCACACCACCCTGGTGCACCTAGACCCCAGCACAGTGCAGGGCGAGAAAATGCTGGCATCTAGAATTGTCCAGGGAAGGGAGACAGGGCAGAGGGCACACTCAAGCCAAGCCACTTCTCTCTGCTACACAGCATGCTGGAAATTCCACTACTTCCACGCTTCCTTCCTAAGGCAGCTTTCCAAGGCCCCTAAGACAATCACCCCCTGCACTGCCAGAGATGCTCAGTAACTAAACAACCTACTCAGATTAATTTTTGTGAAACTTAAGTGAGAAAATGTTAATGCAACTCGCAAGTATCCCAGCAAAGTTTTCCTTCCTAGAAGTTGGTATCACAAAAAGAAGGGTCATGCAGAAAGACAACATAGAACAGAAACATATTTAATACTTTTTTAAAGCAACGTAAAAAGACAATTTCCCCCTGTGTCATCTTCTCCAACCAGAATGAATACATGAGGACCTGAAGGCCGGTGTCTGAAACTAATGCAACTCGCAAGTATCCCAGCAAAGTTTTCCTTCCTAGAAGTTGGTATCACAAAAAGAAGGGTCATGCAGAAAGACAACATAGAACAGAAACATATTTAATACTTTTTTAAAGCAACGTAAAAAGACAATTTCCCCCTGTGTCATCTTCTCCAACCAGAATGAATACATGAGGACCTGAAGGCCGGTGTCTGAAACTAGACTTAAGAACTGCAACGTGTTGGTAATTTAAGTCATAGTCAGAGATCAAAATACAAAACCATTCAGGTAGCTGTACAGGAAAGGGACAAAGAAAAACAAAACCTCCACTAGGTCTCACAGTGTTTTATTATGTGTTGAAAATAAATAAATAAATGAGGAGCACACACGACCTTGACCTCTCAGCTTTACAATTACCAAAGAAAATCCTGCAACCCAACATAGCAAGGCAGAAACTTCTTAACACACGATGTTAGTCCAGAAGTATGTCTCTGAGCTCTGTTAAATTCGAGAGCTCTGGTTTTGCAGACCTCATCAGGAAGCTAATATCAGCCTTTCATCACAACAAAGTTGCACTGTGCTTGTGAAACGGTTTTCATTATCTTGAATGTATGTTAATCTCCTTAAAAATAAAATAGATCAAACGCACACAGATTCATCCTTACCTCAAAGAAAAAGAATTCCCAGACTATAAGGGAAAGTGGTTCTGAGGCTTTAACATACAAGAAGAGAGACTTAATGTTCAAAAGATGTTGCTAAAATGGCAATATCTTTATACGCTTACTTTTCATGAAGCTGTTTGCAGGGCAAAAAGCTCTCTTTGCAATGGTTTCTAACAGCTGTAGGATGTCTCAGATTTTTTCAACCGGGTAATAACACAAGGGAAGGAAATTATTTTGTGACTTTTTTTTCAGCTCCTCATTTTCCCCATTCTATTAATCATCTATTATGTATGACACTACTGCAAAAACTCCATTTAGAAAGCCAAATGAAGCCAAATAATTTTGGCAGACAGACATCTCAGTCATTTGTGCTTGACACATTTCAAATGGCATGGTTCCTTTCAAGTTTTGCTCCCTGAGAGGATTCAGTAAATGAGCATGTTTTAAAAAACTATTCAGATCTTATTAACAGCACCTTAATAAGCAGAAATAATAATGGCACTAAAGAAGTCAATTCCTTTTTGTAAAATGACCAAAAGAAATATTATCACTTTACCAGTTAGTGTTATGTACCATTTTAGTTTGTTTTTCCATAAACTCTATACATCTTTAACATTGATACCAGGTTTAAAGTCATGTTAAATCACTTTGAATAGCCATTAATTATTACTGCTAAAAAAGTATATCATCCATGGTAACACCACTTGTGCCTCCAAAACTTCCACACAAATTCAGGAATAATCGGCAATGATCAAGGCGTAGCACCTATGCATGTACTTAATTTACTTTTGCTTATGCCAAAAGGCAGTAGGAAGGTTTAACTGCTGCCCCAAAAGAACAAGGCAGTGTCTGGCTTCTCTGGGGAAAGCCTGCCTGACATTATGGTTCAGAGAAATGAAGTCTGCTTTCCATACAAGTACAAAAAGCTAAATGCCAGGCCTTCTTCATTAGGAAAAAGTAACCTACTGCTGACACAGGCAGATCCTTTCCTTCTTGAAACTCAATGAAACCACAGATTGAAGGTAGGTCTCTTCAGAATGTGGGTAGCAAATTCAGGTAAGAAAGCTTCTCACACTCACTGAGAGCTGAAGTAGTAAGCTTAACACCAAAGTACGTTGAAATTGCAAAAGGAAGGCACAGAGCCTGCTTTCCTTTGTTGATCAATTTGTGTATGTGCACACAAAAGAGAAATCAATTTTACTGGTCGTGTGGCAGTTTTCTGAGTGAGATGGCATATAGCAAAGAAAATCTTTAACTACTATAAGAGACAGAAATTTCAAAGGCCCTTAGGAGTACTAGAGTTGAAACACTAGCAGTAGATATAGTAACTCCTGATGACCAGAGGCCAGAGGCTGTAGCCTGCTCAGTATTTCTGCAGCATCCTCAGATTTACTATTCTGCCCTGTTATGGAAATACTCTACATCCTGTAGAGCTTGCAGCAATACGCTGACACTCAACTAGGAGTTTTCTAAATTGCCCGTTGAACAATGCACAGTAAGGTTGTTTTATACTTTGCAATTACATCAACACTTCAAGTTTAATTACAGGCAAGATAAATACATTTTTAGAAATACTGTGTAGAAGTCACGTGACATTCTATTGGAAAAACACGAAAATTATTTCAGCTTTCTTGCTGGGCTCTAACAAGATTCTACTTTTTAAAAGCTACTTTATATATACACACCCCTCTTAGGTGGTTTTACAAAGTCTTCTTAATCATTCAGCTTCACTTTCTATTCTCAATTCCATCAGTGGAAGGTTTAAGAGGGACGGTAACGATAATCTGTATGAATGAGACTGGGTTGGTAAGTCACTTTTGAAAAGCTTCCACTGAATTCTGGAAATTATTTCAGAGCAGATCTCTGAATTGTCACTAGCCCCGTAGAAATACACACAATGAGACTGAACAGCTTGTCCATTTTACTGCATTGGCTAAATTCTGCACTCAACGTACTCACTGCAGAAAAACCCAACACAGATTTGACTTATAAATGGCTACAGACTGCTTACAGACCCAGATAAAATACAATTAATTATATTATTCTATAATTCTGTGTTAACACTCTTCATCTGTTATCAGTGGTCTTTATTTGGACATAAAGGACCTAACATCGTTTTCCAGGAACCATTCAAACAAGCTGCTTTGGTATAGATCCATTCATCTTCAGACAGCAGTGAGGTTTTCAAGAACATTGTGTGTTGAATTTGCTATACACCTCCTGTGTTTTCCTAACTTTATTTTTGTAAGTTTCTTTAAAATACACTTTGCCTCACACACTAACATCAGACAAACCTGTCCTATTTCACTGCATTTTGACCAAACTCTCAAAAATTTTAGTCCAACCTGTATGCTCATAGTAAGATAATATTCCAGTTGTTTCAGGCAGGATTTCTGTTCAGATGAGAATATTCTTTAAAGAAGTACAACCAAAAAAACCTTTTTTACTTCTTGCAATATAATATGATCAGCATAGAATAAAGGATAAATAAAAAGGAAGTTGTTAATGTCTCTTATATCCTACCAGCCAAATGCAGGCCAGAAGCAGTGAATGAAGAGAAAGATCAAACTGGAATAGTCTGAGGTTTATTATTTCTCAATTTCAGAGACAGGAAGCCTTCTAATGATATCATTTAGCAGCCTGCTTGTAAATGAATGAATTGCCATACCAACTGGTTACCCCTCTACCAAAATTCAGCCATTAGAAAACATGAAGGGTCCATTCTAGGGGTCATTAGAGAAGACATTTCTGTGGTGCTGACCCCAAACTGCACAAGATCAGAGTCCTCACAGTCAGCACATTTATAGACGACAGTGGAAAATTTACATCCCTCACATTTAATTCCCTCCGTCCTCAAACACTGTAAAATTTAGCAGAACGTAACCCATAGCAGACATAAGCATGATGTCCATCAGCTGGATTATGATGCATGCTGGACACACACCAAGCAATCCTTGTGTTCTTGTAGCAACCACTAACATCTCTAAAAAATTCTTATCATTGGAAGAAGTGGAAGAGTTAACTTAAATAGCTAAAACAAGACAAAAAAGACGCAATACAACCTTCCACAGAAGAAATGAAATATTTTGTTCTGTCAGTACGTTTTTTCCATATATGGTATGTACAGACTTTTAAAGAAAAAAAACTATGCCTCCTACCCCAGTTTTGGTTTCACTAAAACCAATTTCTTTTTCCCTCTCTTCAAATTTTTCTATTCAGAAACTAAACAAACAAACAAATCACCTCTTCTGCAGGACCTGACCCTGAGAAGTACTCAACATCCTTAATTGCTACATTTAACAAGATCTACAATGATTCTGCTTTTCTGGATTAAATTTACTGAAATCTGCTGCTGTTGTTCAACAGCAGCAAATGATCCATAGAGAAGTTATGAAAAATACAAGGACAACAAACTGTTCATGAAGGAACTGGACTCAGTTTCTGATTTAGTCTACTGTTCTGGACAGTATTTGAATAAATCTATTTGCTATCTAGTGTCTACACACCCACTTGTAAACCAGGATTAATGATTCTAACTCAAAAAAATCTTGCAACAATTAAATCCATTTCTTACAGATGAAACAACAAAAAAGAATGCAAGAAAAGTCTTCTAAAAATCTTCAAACAGCTGCCATCAACTATCAGAGAACAGGTCATTCCTTTGTCATTGTGCGTGAGACTTGGATTCTGATATCCTCAGAACTGTAATGTTTCAAAAGCTGCTTCTAAAACTTTCCTTTTGAAGAAATCATTTTTGTTTTGCTGGACTTTGGTGCTACATAAATATTACCATGGCTCACAGTAGTGCTGCTAAGAGCTGACTAAGCACAGAGCACAGTACTCTCAACATAACTGACCTGTTATAAAGCCTCTTTTTGATCTCCACGCTGCTTTTAAGTGAACTATTTAAACTATTGATTCACTTTTCCACAATCCAATTTTATTTAAACTGAGTATTTAAGAAAACCACATTAACTCCTTCTATTGGCAATGCAAAGGTTTGCATCTGCTATGCTGGAAAAAAGGCTGGGTCGTGGTGGACAACCCTTATTCGCTTGTCATTTTACACAGCACATTTTAAAAAATATTAAATTGATATAATTGCAGTAGGCAAAAATTAGGACAACAGCACACAGCTTTGAGAGACATTCAGAAGCTATTCAAGATGGTGAAGATTTGCACAGAAGCATTTTGAATTATTTTTACAAGTACTTTTTTTTTTTTTCCATTAGATATCCATTTTTTCTATCCCACTCTATCCATTAGATTCAGCAGTAAGTAACCAACTGTCAGACTTTTCACAGGGGTAGGGATGTTACTTCTATGACAGAGTCTATTGAGGCACATCCCTGGAATGCAGGGAGAGGACAATCCAAATGAATACTTCAGTATGCTATAACGCAGGAAAAAATAATCCAAAATGCAGAATTAGTGTTTTGATTAATGTTCCTAATGTACTTTTAAAATTGTGTTTTAAATATCAACCTATTTTCATTAAAAAAAAAAAATCAAACTTCTGAGGCCAAGTTTTGCACATATATCTTTGTTTGGTTTACAGTAACTATCACACGTATGAGGAGCCAAGTGTTGGGACACATATAGAACAGTCATTGCAACCAAAGACAGCTAAGAGAGTAGAGCAGGGAGCTTCAAACTGTGAACCAGATGGATCCCTAAGAAGGAAAGCCTCCCCCTCAAATTTTCCTCCAAGTTATTCTGTCCATTTAGAATAAGGTTTCCCTGTCAAAATAACAGAGTTTGGAAACATGTATTGTGATATTAATACAAAACTCGTGGAGATACAAAGTGTCTTCAGGGAATTCCTTTCCCCTCCCCGTACAGCACTCAGACTGGTAATGGTCTTCCCAAAACATTTCTTTCAGATTACAGGACTCACAATTCTTCCTCAAAGGTTGTAGATTTGGTGTTGGGTGACTTAAAATTTTTTAACTGTTATATGATATTACCTCACACCTAGATCCTTCTACATTTGGTATTAGAAAAGAAGAAAATATAACAAACTTTTTCGAAGCAGTCTTGCCTGAGACTTGCTCTGAACATAGAATCATAGAATGGT